>NC_046163.1:27244624-27326459 GCF_011064425.1 Rattus rattus
CTATATACAAGTGCAGGGACAAGATGGAACAGATATTAAAGAAATGGTCAACCAATTTCTGGCCCAAATCGAGACCCATCCCATGGGTAAGAACCAATCACTGACATTATTAATGATGCTTTGTTATACTTGCTGACTGGAGCCTAGGTAACTGTCCTCTGACAACTTCACCCAGCAGCTGCCTGAAACAGATAACAAGACCCACAGTCAAACATTCGACAGAGCTCAGGAAGTCTTATAACAGGGAAAGGATTAAGGGACCTAGAGAGTACAGAGACTCCACAAGAAGACCCACGTAGTCAACTAACTAACGTGGAAAAGTGGGGCCTCCAAGAGACTGCATCACCAACTAAAAAGAATACATGGCCTAACCACCGCACCTCTGTACTGCAGAAATTCAATTCGGTCTTCATGCAAATCCCTCAACAATGGGAGCAGGGGTTGTCGCTGAATCTATTGCCTTCCTACTGTGAATTCTGTGCTCCAAATTGGGCTGTCTTTTCTGGCCCCAGGGGAAAGGATCTGCCTAGACCAGAGGTGACTTGATGTGCTAGGGTTGGTTGGTTCCCAAGAGCAGCCTCCACCTACTTAGAGGAGAAGGGGAGGAGGGAATGGAGGATGTGATATGGTAGTAGGGACTGTATGGAAAATTTGTGTGTGTGTGTGTGTGTGTGTGTGTGTGTGTGTGTGTGTGTGTGTGTGTGTTGCTATAGGGATGTAAATTGAGTAGATAGATGATACATGGAGAGATAGATAAATTGTAATAAAAGGAATTAAATAACTGCTATTGCCTCATCCAATGGACTTATATTACGTAAATTAGGGTAATAAAAGTATCATACTTATTTTTTATAATTTCACACAGAATTTCACTGAGATATATCATAGTTTCAAGAATGAAACTAATGTCTAACATTATAAACTAACACACACACACACACACACATGCACACACACACACACATTCTCAGAGTAATTGAATTCAACTAAAATCTCTAACAAAATTGAACTTAGGAAAATTTTTCTGATACGGTGAGAATCTCAAGTAATTTACAAGTTAGACCTAGAGGAATCTTAGAGAATAATTTTGCAATGAAAGTTAAAGCACATAGAATTTAAATGTAACTGTGCTTATCAATTAGCTGAATTCACTATTACACATTTATAGAGCAGCTTGTAGACACAGCTGTGCCTTTAAAAACCCTGGCACTACAGGGAGAAGGGACTGAAGAATCATTATGCTGCAACCAGCACAGCCCCAGGGACTGTGAGAGATTTTGTCTCATGGCAATAAGACAGACGGTCTCCCTCTAATATACACTCACAGGTGTGGATATATATCATTACATATCATGCAATCAGACTAACAAGTGGATGTACCACACTTATAAATTGCACACACACACACACACACACACACACACACACACACACACACACACAGAGAGAGAGAGAGAGAGAGAGCAGAGAGAGAGAGAGAGAGAGACCTATTATTTATTCCAAATATAAGAGTTGTACTACAATTGTAGCATCATTACAAGTACAACATTCTTTACAGAATATAAAAAATAACCATTTTTAAAAGTCAACAATTATATTTATTTAATTTTATGAAACCATGAAAAAGCCAATAAGAACAGAGAAATTACAGACAACTTTCTGGATAAATTTGGAAAAGTACTTGCAACCCGTAAAATTATTTGATTCAGGACTGAAATGTTATTTTTACAGATGAAATAAGCATAATAATCATCACAAAATAAAGTAAATGGAATTAACATAAAGATCTCAACAGATTCATAAAATCCATGTGAGAAAAAACTCAATTATCTTTTATGATTAAAAACAGTGTATGGCACAGTAGGTGTGGGAGAAAAATGTCTAAATACATGAGAGTTGTTGCAGGAGGTATTATGACCTTTCATCACCTTTACACCCTCGTGACTTGTGCAATATCTGCTCTTATTAAATCAACACAATATAGCTTAATAAAAAATATAGACACATCATCCTTTTTCAAAGAATTTCAGGCAAAAATAATTTAAAACACTAGGATATCAATGGAAGAACCACCAGTTAAGGAAATTGAAAATGTACGATGAAGTGGAATTACTAAATAGGAAAAAATACAGGGTATCAAGGACAGTCCTTCCCTCAACAGACATTGAAGAGCTAGGTCCGCATGCTCTTCCTCCTTTATAAATGAAGTACATAGCCCGTAACGACTACTCAGGATAGATACCCTAGTGCTTTCTCAACAGAGTATGTCTCATAGGTATGCAAATGTCCCAAGGCAAAAAAGATTATTACAGAAAGTACAAGCAATATGAAGACAGAGCTCCATAGCTGGATCCAAAATTACACGTGTATCAAACATCTCTCCTAACTAAGGCTCAGAGAACTTCGTAGAGAGGCTTAGGTTAGGGATAGATTGTAAGAGCCAGAAGATGAGGGGGACTGCTGATTGCTTTGAGTTGATTTCTCCAAGAATGGTAAGAAACAACTGTCATAAAGTCTCACCAAAAATGACTAATTGAATATGAACTAAACAGCAAACAGTAATAGACATGCTAAAAGAGGTGGAGAAAAGCCCTGGACGCTTCAAACATACTCAGAGAAATGCAACGAAGAAAGGTTAAGAACTAGAGAAAAAAAAACTGTTCCCCAAGGAAGAGCATAGTAATTGCTTATCTATTATTAAATATTTGGCCTTGAAAAGATATATTATACAGACTAAGGTTGTTTTTATGTGTTCAGGAATATATATATGTATACTCATATATTCATATATATTTATATACAGATGTAGATAGATAGATAGATAGATAGATAGATAGATAGATAGATAGATAGATAGAACAATAAAAAGAATTTAAAGAAAGCAAGCAGAGACATGGGAGAGAGCAAAGGGGAGGGAAATGGTGAAATTACATTATGAGCTCAAAAATAATTAAAAATAAACTAATTAAGTTTATTTATATTAAAAATTAATAAAGTCCTGTTGCACAACTACTAAATAATACATAGGAAAAACAAAAATTGAGATTTAAAAAGGAAAATTGATGTACTTGTTACTTGATTTATCTTTTGGACATATGAATGTCAGATGTAGAAAGCACAGTGGTCTCACAGGAAAATGGGTGGCACAATTAGGTTTGGTGAAAATCAAGAAGCTAGCATTTATAACACTGTTATTTTATTATAGAAACTTCTAAGATTTCAGGTGCTCTCACCTGAACTAGGTGAGGACTCACTGGAGTATTCATTTCAATTTTATATAAAAGCATCACTTATGAATACTATCTATGTATAAATAAGAATAATTATAAAATAAAGAACAGGAAACACTTATCCATATCAAATTATGTTCAAGTTTCTATTTGAGCATTTAGTAAGTTTATTTTATGTTGTCCTTATATGTCTGTGTGATTTGCATTCATGGTGATAGATCATTGTCTCACAATGACACTTTATAGGACAAAACTTCAGCACACTTTAGAAAAGAGATAGGCTACAGTTTTTGCTAAAGATGAAAATAATATTTTAGATATATGCACAGGACTTTAGTTTTTGTTTTCTTTAGAATGTTATTTTTTTGTTAATTTCAGTTTTAAATATCCACTACTACTGGGAGATATCCAGGATATTTTACCTTTAACCATCACAAGTTCTGTTACATTGAACACTTCTGAGTCTCTCTCATCCTACCATCACAGGCAATTAAGTGGATTTCTGACAGATAGCTTCCCAGAATTGGAAATGCTGATCTGCAATAATGGAGCACACTACGGTATAATCATTACTCTGACACTGCCCTTAGACATTCTTTCAAATCGTATGTTTAACTTAATCATACCACTGCTGCCTTTTCCTCATAGTGCCCTATAGCTGGAAACAATTAGTTGAATTAATTCTCTCCTACTTGAAAGGCAATATGTATTTCTCATCCCTGCTTCAAATTAATACTCTAATTCCTACAGTGCCTTATGTTCCCTGTCATATTCTGTAGTTTATAATCCATTCTTTTTTCTTTTCCAAAGTTGTATATTCAGTATATCGTTCAAATTGAATTTGAAGGGAGAACAATTTTGTCTTATACTAAAATGTTATTTTTATCTGAAATCTGCATGGGTTACAAGACAGAAAATGACAATTTTTTTCCAAAAAGTTTCTTCTCCACAGCACAATACGATGTGACTGGAATCATATTCATAAACATCTCCCATGACAAAACAAGAGCCTTATGTACAACAGTCATTTATTTTGCATTGACAAACCTTTTTTTAACAGCTACATATGGTCAATTTCTCTGTTTTATGTTGTATCTTTTTCAATTGCACCTATGAGTCATTTTAATATAGATAATTGAATTGCAGTTAATTTTCCATCTGGTGTTCCAGATTGGTTACTTACGACTGCTGATTTGAAGCTGATATTTTTCATTTATATTACTTGATCATTTTATTCACTGTCACGTCTCTAACAGTATGTGACATTTATAAAGCATGTCATGTGAAACAGAACAATATTCCCCGTGTGTAATTCCTTATTGAAGCATTTGGATATTTTATGCTGCCTTTCTTTAAGCCATGTTTTGACTTTTAAATTACCAGATCTTACATCTTTCTTGTGAGTTGTAACTTTAAGTTACATTAGAAATACAAGAATTTCTATAACTTATCATATGGTCTATTATTTTTCATTGTTATTTAATGTGCACTGTATGTTAAATACAGGATAAACTTTGATAAACTGTGTATTCTGTTAATTATTAAGGAAACTGGCATTGTCCTTATCAAGGATATTTTATGTTCAAATGTCACAAAATTATTAGTATTGTAAATGACATAGATTCATCTTTATATATAAATCTTTTAATACAGCAACAGTGGATTAAAGTATGTTCACATAATTTGGTAGTGTTAAAGTTGTAAAGGCTATTTATTCTTTCTTTCTTTCTTTCTTTCTTTATTTATTTATTTATTTATTTATCATTTATTTTACATTTCAATATTAATCTCCCCTCTCCTCACACTATAACCTCATGCAGATACTCCCCTTACTCACCCCTTAACTTCATCTCTGGGAACGGGTATTCCTCTCATTTAGTATCTCTCTCCCAAGCACACACACATGCACACACAGGCACATGCATGCTGCATATACACAAGCTCAAGCATATCCAGTCTCTGCAGGCTATGTGCCTCCCATCTCCCAATGAAGTCAGACATGGCAGCCCAATTAGGCCAACAGGATCCACAAGTAGACAACAGATTCAAGGACATCCCCTTTTCCATTTGTTAGGGGACTCGCATGAAGACAAGGGTCCCATACATTAGTGAAGCAAGTGGCTCTCAGGACCCAACAGGGATGATTTTAGCCAAAATGTACATTGAAGGAACAATAGAACCTCTAGAGACCCTCTCCAATAGATAGGCATGGCCCCCTATTGAGGTATGGGACCATCCATTCATCTCAAAGTTTTTTTTTTATTGGTTATTTCATTTATTTACATTTCAAATGTTACCCCCTTCCTTTTTTTTCCGCATCCAAGCCCTGTGCTTCTATGAGAGAACTCCCCAGCCCACCTACCACTCCTTCCTCACAGTCCTAGCATCTGTTACACTAGGATATCAATGGAAGAACCCCCCAGTTAAGGGGGTTCTCATTTTTCTTTTGGAACACCGAGTCTCCACAGGACCAAGAGCCTTCTTTCTCATTTTTTTTTATTTTTTATTAATCATTCCATTGGTTTACATCTCAAATGATATCTCACTTCCTAGTTACCCATCCACCAATCCCTCATCCCATAACTGCACTCCCCCTCCCCTTTGCCTCTGTAAGAGTGCTCACCCACCCCCCTACATTCCTGCCCCACCACTCCAGCATTCCCCTATTTTGAAGCATCAATCCTACCAAGGACCAAGGGCCTCCCCTCCCTTTGCTATCAGGCAAGGCCATCCTCTGCAACATATGTATCTAGGAGTCATGAATCCCTCTAGGTACATTCCTTGATTGATGGTCTAGACTCTGGGAGAACTGGGTGGTCAGGCCAGCCTATGTTGTTCTTAAAATGGGGTTGCAATCCCCCTCAGCTCCTCCAGTCCTTTTGCCAGCTCCACCACCAGGTTCCCTGAGCGCAGTTGCGGGGTTGGCTCCAAACATCCGCATCTGCATTGGTCAGTTGCTGCCTGGACTTCCTCACGAACCTTCGCATTAGTTTCGTGTCAGGAAGTGCCTCTTGACCATAGCAACAATGTTGGGGATGGTGTTTGTAGACATGATGAATCTCCAAGTGGGGCAGTTACTGCTTGGCCCTTCCTTCAGTCTCTGTTACTTTGAAGTTTTTTCTTTTATCCCAGCTTGTCTTTTAGACAGGAATATTTCTGGACTAAAAACTTGGAGATGTGTGGGTGGCCCCATTCCTACAACAGGAGCCGTGCCTTTCTACTGGAGGTGGTCTCAACAGGTTCTATCTCTCCCTACTCTGCGCATTTTGGCTAAAGTCATCTCTGTTGGGTTCTGGGAGCCTCACGTTTCCCTGGTGTTTGGGACACTTCAGTGGCTACCCTCAGTTCCTCAACCCCCCTGCTACATATTTTTGTTTAATTTCCTGACCCTCATTACTTCTATCCCTACCCATATCCTCCCACATAAGTACCTGGGACTGACAGGGATGAAGAGGGAAAAGGGAGATAGCATCTCAAATTTTTAACCCAGAAATGTTTCTGTTCAAAGGAAAGACAGGGACAAAAAGTTGGAGCAGAGACCGAAGGAAGGGCCATCTGTGGATTGCCCAACTTGGGGATTGATCCTGTCTGTAGACACTGACACTGTTGTTGTCAAGAGGTGTTTGCTGACAGGAACCTGGTGTGCCTATTACTTGGAAGGTTCTGATAGCACCTGACCATGCAGATGTGGATGCTCACATCCAACCATTAGATTAAGCCAGGGACCCTGGAGGGTGAACTGGAGGAAGAACAGGAGTTGCTGGTGGGGATTGCAACCCCATAGGAAGAATAATGTTGGCTGACCAGAACACCCAGTATTTACAGAGACTAGATCACCAACAAAAGAGTGTACAGGGAGGGATCCATGGCTCCAGATACATATGTAGCAGAGGTTGGCCTTGTCTGACATCAGTGGGAGGGCAGGCCCCAGTCAGAATGTCTAAGATCAAATACTGAGGTGACACTCAATGCTGGAGAGGATGTGGAGAAAGAGGAACACTCCTCCATTTTTGATGGGATTGCAAACTGGTACAACCACTCTGGAAATCAGTCTGGACATTCCTCAGAAAACTGGACATTGCACTACCTTAGAACGCAGCTGTACCTCTCTTGGGTATATACTAAAAAGATGCTCCAACACACAATAAAGACACATGTTCCACTATGTTCATAGCAGCCTTATTTATAATAGCAGAAGCTGGAAAGAACCCAGATGCCCTTCAACAGAGGAATGAATACACAAAATATTTTACATCTACACAATGGAGTACTACCCAGCTATCAAAAACAATGACTTCATGAAATTCATAGGCAAATGGATTGAACAAGAAAATATCATCCTTAGCTAAAACTATCCTCAACAATAAAAGGACTTCAGGGGGAATCACTATCCCTGAACTCAAGCAGTATACAGAGCAATAGTGATAAAAACTGCATGGTATTGGTACAGAGACAGACAAATAGACCAATGGAATAGAATTGAAGACCCAGAAATGAACCCACACACCTATGGTCACTTGATTTTTGACAAAGGAGCCAAATCCATCCAATGGAAAAAAGATAGCATTTTCAGCAAATGGTGCTGGTTCAACTAGAGGTCAGCATGTGAAGAATGCAGATCGATCCATGCTTATCACCCTGTACAAAGCTTAAGTCAAGTGGATCAAGGACCTCCACATCAAACCAGATACCTCAAACTAAACTAAAGAAAAACTAGGGAAGCATCTGGAACACATGGGCACTGGAAAAAATTTCCTGAACAAAACACCAATGGCTTATGCTCTAAGATCAAGAACCGACAAATGGGATCTCATAAAAAACTACAAAGCTTCTGTAAGGCAAAGGACACTGTGGTTAGGACAAACGGCAACCAACAGATTGGGAAAGATCTTTACCAATCCTACAACAGATAGAGGCCTTATATCCAAAATATACAAGAACTCAAAAGTTAGACCGCAGGGAGACAAATAACCCTAATAAAAATGGGGTTCAGAGCTAAACAAAGAATTCACAGCTGAGGAATGCCGAATGGCTGAGAAACACCTAAAGAAATGTACAATATCTTTAGTCATAAGGGAAATGCAAATCAAAACAACCCTGAGATTTCACCTCACACCTGTGAGAATGGCTAAGATCAAAAACTCAGGTGACAGCAAATGCTGGCAAGGATCGGAGAAAGAGGAACACTCCTCCATTGTTGGTGGGACAGACTGGTAACCATTCTGGAAATCAGTCTGGAGGTTCCTAGGATCCTGCCTTCAGCAGCTCTCTGCTCCCAGGCCCCCTGGAGGGAGTTCTTGCCCTCCTGGTGGGCAGGCTCTCCTGAGGGCAGCAGGCGGAGGAGACCACCAGCGCTGCCCACCTGCCCCATCCCTGGCCCAGGAGGAACTGTCTCGGCCTCTGGGTACCCGTGGGAGGGCCCAGGGCAGCAGATCCACTGCGTCTGAGACCGCACCTGAAGGGACCGACCGGATAAACAGTTCTCTGCACCCAAATCCCGTGGGAGGGAGAGCTAAACCTTCAGAGGCGGACACGCCTGGGAAACCAGAAGAGACTGCCGCTGCACACAGTACTGACCCCAGAGGAAAACAAAAAGCTATCTGGAACCCTGGTGCACCAAACCTCCCGGAAGAAGGCGGCGCAGATCTTCCCTGGCTGCTGAGGCCGTGGAAGCTCATAGGCAACACCCCTTGAGCAAACTTGAGCCTGGGGACCACAGGTAAGACAAACTTTTCTGCTACAAACGACTTGCCTGGTGAACTCAAGACACAGGCTCACAGGAACAGCTGAAGACCTGTAGAGAAAGAAAAACTACTGGCATACAAAACAGAACACTCTGTCCCCATAACTGGCTGAAGAAAACAGGAAAACAGGTCTACAGCACTCCTGAAACACAGGCTTATAAGACAGTCTAGCCACTGTCAGAAATAGCAGAACAAAAGTAACACTAGAGATAATTGAGAGGCAAGCGCAGGAACCCAAGCAACAGAAACCAAGACTACATGGCATCCCAGACCCCAATTCTCCCCCAAAGCAAACACAGAATATCCAAACACACCAGAAAAGCAAGATCTAGTCTCAAAATCATATTTGATCATGATGTTGGAGGACTTCAAGAAAGACATGAAGAACTCCTTAGAGAAACACAGGAAAACATAAACAAACAAGTAGAAGCCTACAGAGAGGAATCATTAAAAAAATTCCTAAAGAATTCCAGGAAAACATAAATAAACAAGTAGAAGCCCATAGAGAGAGTCACAAAAATCCCTGAAAGAATTCCAGGAAAACACAATCAAACAGTTGAAGGAATTAAAAATGGAAATAGAAGCAATCAAGAAAGAACACATGGAAACAACCCTGGATATAGAAAACCAAAAGAAGAGACAAGGAGCTGTAGATACAAGCATCACCAACAGAATACAAGAGATGGAAGAGAGAATCTCAGGAGCAGAAGATTCCATAGAAATCATTGACTCAACTGTCAAAGATAATGTAAAGCGGAAAAAGCTACTGGTCCAAAACATACAGGAAATCCAGGACTCAATGAGAAGATCAAACCTAAGGATAATAGGTATAGAAGAGAGTGAAGACTCCCAGCTCAAAGGACCAGTAAATATCTTCAACAAAATCATAGAAAAACTTCCTAACCTAAAAAAAAGAGATACCCATAGGCATACAAAAAGCCTACAGAACTCCAAATAGATTGGACCAGAAAAAAAACACCTCCGTCACATAATAGTCAAAACACCAAGCGCACAAAATAAAGAAATAATATTAAAAGCAGTAAGGGAAAAAGGTCAAGTAACATATAAAGGCAGACCTATCAGAATCACACCAGATTTTCGCCAGAAACTATGAAGGCCAGAAGATCCTGGACTGATGTCATACAGACCCTAAGAGAACACAAATGCCAGACCAGGTTACTGTATCCTGCAAAACTCTCAATCAACATAGATGGAGAAACCAAGATATTCCATGACAAAACCAAATTTACACAATATCTTTCTACAAATCCAGCACTACAAAGGATAATAAATGGTAAAGCCCAACATAAGGAGGCAAGCTATACCCTAGAAGAAGCAAGAAACTAATCGTCTTGGCAACAAAACAAAGAGAAGAAAAGCACACAAACATAACCTCACATCCAAATATGAATACAACAGGAAGCAATAATCACTATTCCTTAATATCTCTCAACATCAATGGCCTCAACTCCCCAATAAAAAGACATAGATTAACAAACTGGATACGCAACGAGGACCCTGCATTCTGCTGCCTACAGGAAACACACCTCAGTGACAAAGACAGACACTACCTCAGAGTGAAAGGCTGGGAAACAACTTTCCAAGCAAATGGTCGGAAGAAGCAAGCTGGAGTAGCCATTCTAATATCAAATAAAGTCAATTTTCAACTAAAAGTCATAAAAAAGATAAGGAAGGACACTTTATATTCATCAAGGAAAAATCCACCTAGATGAACTCTCAATCCTAAATATCTATGCCCCAAATACAAGGGCACCTACATATAAAAAGAAACCTTGCTAAAGCTCAAAAACACATTACACCTCACACAATAATAGTAGGAGATTTCAACACCCCACTCTCATCAATGGACAGATCATGGAAACAGAAATTAAACAGAGACGTAGAAAGACTAAGAGAAGTCATGAGCCAAATGGACTTAACAGATATTTATAGAACATTCTATCCTAAAGCAAAAGGATATACCTTCTTCTCAGCTCCTCATGGTACTTTCTCCAAAATTGACCATATAATTGGTCAAAAAATGGGCCTCAACAGGTACAGAAAGATAGAAATAATCCCATGCGTGCTATCAGACCACCACGGCCTAAAACTGGTCTTCAATAACAATAAGGGAAGAATGCCCACATATACGTGGAAATTGAACAATGCTCTACTCAATGATAACCTGGTCAAGGAAGAAATAAAGAAAGAAATTAAAAACTTTTTAGAATTTAATGAAAATGAAGATACAACATACCCAAACTTATGGGACACAATGAAAGCTGTGCTAAGAGGAAAACTCATAGCGCTGAGTGCCTGCAGAAAGAAACAGGAAAGAGCATATGTCAGCAGCTTGACAGCACACCTAAAAGCTCTAGAACAAAAAGAAGCAAATACACCCAGGAGGAGTAGAAGGCAGGAAATAATCAAACTCAGAGCTGAAATCAACCAAGTAGAAACAAAAAGGACCATAGAAAGAATCAACAGAACCAAAAGTTGGTTCTTTGAGAAAATCAACAAGATAGATAAACCCTTAGCCAGACTAACGAGAGGACAAAGAGAGTGTGTCCAAATTAACAAAATCAGAAATGAAAAGGGAGACATAACTACAGATTCAGAGGAAATTCAAAAAATCATCAGATCTTACTATAAAAGCCTATATTCAACAAAACTTGAAAATCTGCAGGAAATGGACAATTTCCTAGACAGATACCAGGTACCGAAGTTAAATCAGGAACAGATAAACCAGTTAAACAACCCCATAACTCCTAAGGAAATAGAAGAAGTCATTAAAGGTCTCCCAACCAAAAAGAGCCCAGGTCCAGACGGGTTTAGTGCAGAATTCTATCAGACCTTCATAGAAGACCTCATACCAATATTATCAAACTATTCCACAAAATTGAAACAGATGGAGCACTACGAATTCCTTCTATGAAGCCACAATTACTCTTATACCTAAACCACACAAAGACCCAACAAAGAAAGAGAACTTCAGACCAATTTCCCTTATGAATATCGATGCAAAAATACTCAATAAAATTCTGGCAAACCGAATCCAAGAGCACATCAAAACAATCATTCACCATGATCAAGTAGGCTTCATCCCAGGCATGCAGGGATGGTTTAATATCTGAGGAAAACCATCAACGTGATCCATTATATAAACAAACTGAAAGAACAAAACCCATGATCATTTCATTAGATGCTGAGAAAGCATTTGACAAAATTCAACACCCTTCATGATAAAAGTCCTGGAAAGAATAGAATTCAAGGCCCATACCTAAACATAGTAAAAAAGCCATATACAGCAAACCAGTTGCTAACATTAAACTAAATGGGAGAAACTTGAAGCAATCCCACTAAAATCAGGGACTAGACAAGGCTGCCCTCTCTCCCTACTTATTCAATATAGTTCTTGAAGTTCTAGCCAGAGCAATCAGACAACAAAAAAAAAAGGAGGTCAAGGGGATACAGATCGGAAAGAAGAAGTCAAAATATCACTATTTGCAGATGATATGATAGTATATTTAAGTGATCCCAAAAGTTCCACCAGAGAACTACTAAAGCTGATAAACAACTTCAGCAAAGTGGCTGGGTATAAAATTAACTCAAATAAATCAGTAGCCTTCCTCTACACAAAAGAGAAACAGGCCGAGAAAGAAATTAGGGAAATGACACCCTTCATAATAGATCCAAATAATTTAAAATACCTCGGTGTGACTTTAACCAAGCAAGGGAAAGATCTGTACAATAGGAACTTCAAGACTCTGAAGAAAGAAATTGAAGAAGATCTCAGAAGATGGAAAGATCTCCCATGCTCATGGATTGGCAGGATTAATATAGTAAAAATGGCCATTCTACCAAAAGCGATCTACAGATTCAATGCAATCCCCATCAAAATACCAATCCAATTCTTCAAAGAGTTAGACAGAACAATCTGCAAATTCATCTGGAATAACAAAAAACCCAGGATAGCTAAAACTATCCTCAACAATAAAAGGACTTCAGGGTGAATCACTATCCCAGATCTCAAGCAGTATTACAGAGCAATAGTGATAAAAACTGCATGGTATTGGTACAGAGACAGACAGATAGACCAATGGAACAGAATTGAAGACCCAGAAATGAACCCACACACCTATGGGCACTTGATTTTTGACAAAGGAGCCAAAACCATCCAATGGAAAAAAGATAGCATTTTCAGCAAATGGTGCTGGTTCAACTGGAAGTCAACATGTAGAAGAATGCAGATCGATCCATGCTTATCACCCTGTACAAAGCTTAAGTCCAAGTGGATCAAGGACCTCCACATCAAACCAGATACACTCAAACTAATAGAAGAAAACCTAGGGAAGCATTTGGAACACATGGGCACTGGAAAAAAATTCCTGAACAAAACACCCATGGCTTATGCTCTAAGATCCAGAATCGACAAATGGGATCTCATAAAACTGCAAAGCTTCTGTAAGGCAAAGGACACTGTGGTTAGGACAAAACGGCAACCAACAGATTGGGAAAAGATCTTTACCAATCCTACAACAGATAGAGGGCTTATATCCAAAATATACAAAGAACTGAAGAAGTTAGACAGCAGGGAGACAAATAACCCTATTAAAAAATGGGGTTCAGAGCTAAACAGAGAATTCACAGCTGAGGAATGCCGAATGGCTGAGAAACACCTAAAGAAATGTTCAACATCTTTAGTCATAAAGGAAATGCAAATCAAAACAACCCTGAGATTTCACCTCACACCAGTGAGAATGGCTAAGATCAAAAACTCAGGTGACAGCAAATGCTGGCGAGGATGTGGAGAAAGGGAACACTCCTCCATTGTTGGTGGGGTTGCAGACTGCTACAACCATTCTGGAAATCAGTCTGGAGGTTCCTCAGAAAATTGGACATTGAACTGCCTGAGGATCCAGCTATACCTCTCTTGGGCATATACCCAAAAGATGCCCCAACATATAAAAAAAGACCGTGCTCCACTATGTTCACAGCCTTATTTATAATAGCCAGAAGCTGGAAAGAACCCAGATGCCCTTCAACAGAGGAATGGATACAGAAAATGTGGTACATCTACACAATGGAATATTACTCAGCCATCAAAAACAATGACTTTGTGAAATTCGTAGGCAAATGGTTGGAACTGGAAACTATCATCCTGAGTGAGCTAACCCAATCACAGAAAGACATACATGGTATGTACTCATTGATAAGTGGCTATTAGCCCAAATGCTTGAATTACCCTAGATGCCTAGAACAAATGAAACTCAAGACGGATGATCAAAATGTGAATGCAGATCGCTCCTGAGAGACACAGCCAGAATACAGCAAATACAGAGGCGTATGCCAGCAGGAAACCACTGAACTGAGAACAGGACCCCTGTTGAAGGAATCAGAGAAAGAACTGGAAGAGCTTGAAGGAGCTCAAGACCCCATATGTACAGCAATGCCAACCAACCAGAGCTTCCAGGGACTAAGCCACTACCCAAAGACTATACATGGACTGACCCTGGACTCTGACCTCATGGTTGCAATGAATATCCTAGTAAGAGCACCAGTGGAAGGGAAGCCCTGGGTCCTGCTAAGACTGAACCCCTAGTGAACTAGACTGTTGGGAGAGGGCAGCAATGGGGGGGAGGGTTGGGAGGGAACACCCATAAGGAAGGGGGGGGAGGGGATGTTTGCGGAAGCAGGAAAGGGAATAACACTCGAAATGTATATAAAAATACTCAAGTTAATAATAATAATAAAAAAAAAAACAACGACTTTATGAAAATCGTAGGCAAATGGTTGGAACTGGAAAATATCATCCTGAGTGAGCTAACCCAATCACAGAAAGACATACATGGTATGCACTCATTGATAAGTGGCTATTAGCCAAAATGCTTGAATTACCCTAGATGCCTAGAACAAATGAAACTCAAGACGGATGATCAAAATGTGAATGCTTCACTCCTTCTTTAAAGGGGAACAAGAATACCCTTGGCAGGGAAGAGAGAGGCAAAGATTAAAACAGAGACTGAAGGACACCCATTCAGAGCCTGCCCCACATGTGGCCCATATATATACAGCCACCCAATTTGACAAGATGGATGAAGCAAAGAAGTGCAGAAGTGTAGATCGCTCCTGAGAGACACAGCCAGAATACAGCAAATACAGAGGCGAATGCCAGCAGCAAACCACTGAACTGAGAATAGGACCCCCGTTGAAGGAATCAGAGAAAGAACTGGAAGAGCTTGAAGGGGCTCGAGACCCCACATGTACAACAATGCCAAGCAACCAGAGCTTCCAGGGACTAAGCCACTACCTAAAGACTATACATGGACTGACCTTGGACTCTGACCTCATAGGTAGCAATGAATATCCTAGTAAGAGCACCAGTGGAAGGGGAAGCCCTGGGTCCTGCTAAGACTGAACCCCCAGTGAACCAGACTGTTGGGGGAGGGTGGCAATGGGGGGAGGGTGGCGAGGGGAACACCCATAAGGAAGGGGAGTGGGGAGGGGGATGTTTGCCCGGAAACCAGGAAAGGGAATAACACTCGAAATGTATATAAAAAATATTCAAGTTAATAAAAAAAAAAAGAAAATATCATCCTGAGTGAGGTAACCCAATCACAAAACACACATGGTATGCACTCACTGATAAGTGGATATTTGTCCAAATGCTTGAATTACCCAAGATGCCATCCACAGACCACATGAAGCTCAAGAAGAAGGATGACCAAAGTTTGGATGCTCTACTCCTTCTTAAAAGGGGGGAACAAATATATTCATATGAGAAGGTATAGAGGCAAAGTTTGAAGAAGAGACTTAATAAATGGCCAATCAGAGCCTGCCCCACATGTGAGATATATATACCAAAACTAGGTAAGATTGATGAAGCTAAGAAGTGACTGCTGACAGGAGCCTGATATAGCTGTCTCCTGAGAGACACAGCCAGACCATGTCAAATACAAAGGCAAATGTTAGCAACAAACCATTGAACTGAGAATGGGATCCTGTTGGAGGAATTAGAGAAAGGACTGAATGAGCTGAAGGGGCTTACAACCCCATAAGAACAACGGTGCCAACCAATCAGAACTCCAAGGGACTAAGCCACTACCCAAAGACTATACATGGACTGTCCCGTGGCTCCAGCTGCATATGTAGCAGAGAATGGCCTTGTTGGACACCAATGGAAGGAGAAGGCCTTCATGCTGCCAAGGATGGATGCCCCCTGTGTATGGGAATGTCGGGGGGTGGGAAGGGGATAGTTGAGCAGGGGAACACCCTTATAGAAGAAGGGAACAGGGATAGAATAGGGGGCTTTTGTCTGGGAAATTGGGAAAGGGAATCACATTGGAAATGTAAATTAAAAAATACAAATACAAAAACATGAAGTAAAAAGAAGAAAGAGAGACCCACTCATTTACACACTTGGGATTCAAAAAAAAAAAAAAACACAAAATGAAACCCATAAACCACATATAAAGTTTATTATGTAAACCTGTACAGGCCCTCTGTGTGCTGCCACATTTGCTGGGAGTTCTGTTTTGATCATTTTTTCTTAGAGGGCCTTGATTTTTTCATTCCTTCAATCACTCTGTCTCTATATACTTTTTAAAAAATATTTATTTTAGGTCCTTTCTTATCTATAATTTCCCTCACTCTTCTTCTCTGGTCCTTCCTGCTCTAACCTCCACTCCTCTCTCTTCCTCATAAACTCTTCCTTCATTTCTCTTAGAACAGGGGGGCCACCACATGCTTACTAAACAGCGTTCACATATCAAATTGCAGTAAGACTGTGCACATTTTTCCCTATTGAGGTTACAGAGAGCCAAATAGGGCTAGAAAAAGAGTCAGGCCACAAAGACAGAGACAGCCTTGGCTCCTGCTCTTATGAATATCACATGAAGTAAAGACCAAGCTACACAACTGTTAAATATGATCAGACAGCCTCAGTAACATTGAAGTATGGACCCTGACTAGAGGTTGGGATTTTGTGGGCCACTGTAGGCCTAGGTTAGTTAATTCTGTAGGTTTCCTGTGGTATCCTTATTCACTTTTGCTCTTACAATTCCCTTCTGTAATGGCTATTCCTAGCTGCCAACTTGACTGTATCTGGAATGAGCAACAATATAGAATTTGAAATCTCACCTGTGATCCAGATTTTGAGTCTGGGAGATACAAGTTTCTTACCTGGATCTGAGGCATAGTGGCTATGAATCCCAGGAGACTAAGACCAGGAGATCTCTGAGTCCAAGGTCATCCTGGGAAAAGACAAGTCCCAGATCCAGGCATGGTAATACACATATTTAATCTGGGACACATCTTTCGCTGGAGATCTACATAAAAACCTTGGAAGAAAGAAGATTCTCTCTTGTTCACTTGCTTGCATTTACTTGCCAGTACATCAGTTGGAGTCTAGTAGCCTTGTGGGACTGAGCAACTAATAGATTCTTGGACTTCCCCTTCACATCTTACCAATGTTGGGGAGTTGGACTACAGATTCTAAGTCATCAACAAATTCCTTACCACATAGAGACTATCCATAAAACCTTTGTTTCTAGAGAACCCTGGCAAATACAACTTTCTACTTCTGTAGGATTCTCCAAGCTCTGTCTGACATTTGGCTGTGGGTTTCTGCATCTGTTTCCATCCATAGCTGAGTGAAGCCTCTTTGATAATGGTTATAAAAGGCTCCTATCTGCAAGTACAGTAGACTATCATGAATAGTGTCAGTGATGGGTTTTTCTCATGACATGGCTATCAAGACAGACCAATTATTGGTTGGCCAGCCCACAACTTCCCTCCATCTTTACATCTTTTTATCTTATAGGAAGGACAATTTGTAAGTTGAACACTTTGTGCTTTGGTTGATTCTGCAATCCGTCTATTGCATGCCTTTCCTGGTTAAAGGAGATAGTTGATTCATGCTCCATATACCTTATTGCTAGGTGTCTTAGCTAAGGCCAGCAACATAGATCCATGGAAATTTCCACTGCCCTAAGTTTCTAGCTTATTGCAGAGATGCTGACAACCTCTGATTCCAGTTGCCCTCCCTCTCCCCATTCTCTCCAACAACATTTCTCATGTTCCCATTCTTACCTGCACCCACATCCATCTTATCCCCTCTCCTTGTCTATCAGAGATATCTACTTTATTTCTGCTTCTAAGTGATATTCACAATTTTCCCTTTAGCAATTTTTGTATTCCTGGGTCCAAGTTACCTCACTCAGGATGACCTTTGATAGTTCCATCAATTTGCCTACAAATTTCATGATGATGTTGATTTTAATAGTCATTAATTCTAAATTATGTGAATGTAACACATTTTCTTTATCCATTCTTTTTTTCTTTTTTTTATTCTTTAATCTTTTTTTTTCAGTACAGTTTTATCCCCCTCCTGGTCCTCCCTCTGACTGTTCCTCATCCCATACCTCTTTCCTCCCATCTCCAAAAGGATGTCCCCTCAGCCTCACCCCTCCCCTCTCCATTTGGGCCTCAAGTACCTCGTGGGTTAGTTGCATCTTCACTCACTGAGACCACATAAGGCAGTCCTCTGATGTATTTGTGCAGGAGGCCTCATATCAGCTAGTGTAAGTTACCTGGTTGGTAGCTCAGTGTCTGAGAGCTCTCTGGGGTCCAGGTTAGTTGAGACTGCTGGTCTTGCAATGGGGTCACCCATCTCCTCAGCTTCTTCCAGCTTTTCTCTAATTCAACCACAGGGGTACCTGGCTTCTGTCCATTGGTTGGGTGTAAGTATCTGCATCTGACTCTTTTAGCTACTTGTTTTAGCCCTAGTCCTTCCTCCTATTCTTCAATGAGAGTCCCCAAGTTCCATCCAGAATTTCGCTGTGATTATTTGTGTCTGTATGAGTCAACTGCTGGGTGGAGCCTCTCAGGGGACAGTCATGCTAGACTCCCATCTGTAAGCATAACAGAGCATCATTAATAGTGTCAGGGATTAGTGCTTGCCCATGGGATTTGTATCAAGCTCAGGGCAGCTATCAGTTGGCCATTCCCTCAGTCACTGCTTCATTCCCCTGTCTCTGCATTTCTTGTAGACTGAATAAATTTTGAGTTGAAAGTTTTCCTAAACAGAGACTTCTTGACAGAGGAATATCTATATCTGTGGTTCTGTCAATTATAATGTGATTATCATTAGATAAGCAACTAATATATACATAAGAATATATATAAAACAGTTCTGGGATGGCACACTGTGGATGACATTTTTGTTCTATCCATTTACATGCAAATTTCAGGATTTTATTTTTTTAAAATGACTGAGTAATACTCCATTGTTTCTTTATCCATTCTTCTGTTGAATTTCTTGCTTTTATGAATAAAGCGGGATGAACATGGTTTAACAAATATCTCTGCAGTAGAGTGAAGTGATTTTTAGGTATATGTCATAAATTGGTACACTTGTGTCTGGAAGTACAAAAATATTTACCTTCACTGTAGTGTAGGTTATTGTAGTGCCTAAATTATTAGTGTTCTTTTCAAAAAGTCACTTTCTATGCCAATGTCTTCAAGGCTGTTCCCTACTTTCTCTTCTGTTAGGTTCACCATATCTGGTTTAATGTAGAGGTCTTTTATCCCCTTGGACTTTGGTTTTGCTCAGGATAAGTTTGGTTTTATTTGGATTCATCAACCTGAAGCTGACTAATTGTTCTGGACCCATTTGCTGGATATGGTATCTTTTATATCTAGTGTATTTCTAAGAACTTCCTTAAAAAAATCAGGTGTTTCTGTGTGTAGATTTCTGTCTGACTGTTCAGTTTGATTCCACTGATAATGTGTCTGTTCTATCTGCTAATACCACATAGTTTTGTTTGTAGAACTCTGTAGTATAAACTGAAATCAGGGATGATGTTGCCTTTAGCAGTTCTTTTATTGTGCAGGATTACTTTTGTTATATTGATTTTTGTCATATGAAGCTGAAAATTTTCCTTCCACCTTCTGTGTTGATTTATTTTGGAATTTTGATGGTGATTGTCTTGAATCTGTAGATTCTTTTTAGTTATGATGACCAATTTTACTATATTAATTTTAGTAACACATGAGTATGGGAGATCTTGACAACTCGTATCTTCTTCATTTTCTCATAAGTTTCTTCAATATCTTAAAGTTTTAGTCCTGTGTCTTTTTTATTGGTTCACTGAGTTTGCATGAAGATTTTTTACATTATTTAATGCCATAATGAAAGGTATGATATTCCTGATTTTTCTAAATTTCTTTGGCATTTGTATATAGTGGGGCTATTGAATTTTTTTTTTAAGTTTCCTTTTGAGTCTACCTACTTTGAGGAAAGTGTTTCAGCTATAGGTGTAACCTGGTGAAATTTTCAGGATTAACTAATATACATAATATCAAATCATCCAGAAATTTAGTTCCAATGAGTATTTTCTTTACAATTTGTATGTTTATCAATATTAGTATGGTAAATATTTGTATGTATATTGATATGTTCTTAGTTTAGGTTTGAAATGCTATATTGGGAAGTTTTTCATCTATCTCTATAGGAAAATTGGTCTATACATCACTTTCTTTGTTGGGTCTTTATTTGTTTTTGGTTTCAGAGTTACTGTTCTCTCTCAAATAATCAGAAGCATATACTCAGCTACACTGAGTGGCCATTGGGCCCCATATGTTCACTTGTCTAAGCTCACAAGGCTGTGTTTATAGGCATACACCTGATTTTTATAAGGAATTTAAACCGAAACTCAGATTCTCATGTTGAATAGTATTTATTTTACCCATTCTGTTGTTTTCCTTGTCCTTGACATGTAGGTTATCCACCTGACTGCCCTTATACCTTTCAATTACCTCTGTTAGTAGGTGGAGCTTTTCCAAAACCCTACATTTTTTGCATTTCTTTCCTGTTTATTTCCTAAATTAATATGTTCATCAGTGTTGTATTTCTCAGTAAATGGCTTGTGCAGTATTTTGCATCATGAGGTAAGGTTTGCCTCAGGTTTATGATATCACAAGCTAGAGAATAAGATGTCCTATTTTGTTCAATTATAAAGTAGAAGAAATGAATCAAACTGTTTCATTAAATATGAGTTTAACAATGTTTGATGAGATTCACTCAGTTTAATTCACAAATTTGGAAATGGATATCTTCATATTCATAAAGGAATCCCTTTTAAAACACGAATGAAATAAGGAGAAACTTGATTGAAAATACCAAGGTTTAAAAATAATTTCTTTATACTAGATAAACTATAGCTACATACTTTAACATATCATTACTGAAAATGAATGCCTTTGATTTAAAAGAGATATTTAAAATGGCTTCTATATTTTAAATGTTAAGCCATTTAAATTTTATGATTTACCCAAATGTAAACAATTATTTATATTTTAAAAAGCAAATTGCAACCATTAATGTTTATACTTTATTTTTAATGCAATTTTGAAGTTCATTTTATAATCAATAATTAAATATACTACAAAGATCTTACCTTTAGTTTTTGGTCAATTGCTCTGTAATGTAAAGAGTATCATGTTTTAATTTACCTCGATACCCTTGGACCTTAAGATATAATATATAGTAACCATTTATTCTCTTCATTTGCTTATTTAACTGTAAGAACTCCTTCAATTTTACTCTGCTTTATTAATGGATCAATGTACCTCACAATTAATTCCTTTTCATTTAGGATATTAGTTGGAACCACTCTTACTCAGTGATCACTTCAGTCATATCAACTCGATGAAGTACAAACACAAATTGCTCTTTCATAGGACACTTGGATGAAGTGACAGCTAATCAATGCCTGACTTTGTCCTTACATCTTTAACTGTCAAGGATAACACATATCAATCAGTGAGAACTAACTTAGCATCAGTTATAATTACCTCAGCAAAATAGTCACTAGTGTCCTATCAGCTCCCAAACATTGAAGATAAGTAAGAATTAATGCCACTGAATGTTCAAGTTCATTGTCCTATATATTACCTTAATTAACAAAAAGAAATATTGAGTTAATTTTACCTCTCAGACCTATTCATTGATTTTTATATAAGCACTTTCTTGTCCTTGACATAGTAGTCAAGAGATTTTTAACCTTTAATTATATCCATAGATTAAAAAACATATACCAATCTAATTCATGGGATGATGTGAATTAAAACACCCTTGAGGCTTAAAATAATCATAAAAAATGTTGCTTGCTACTTACTTGTATGGCCTTGAGCAAGGTGTTTTTATTATATAAACATTTTTTTCTTCACTCAAGATTAATAATTCAAGTGATGTTTGAAGAATAAAATAAAAATATATGTGAAAGCAATCAGCAAAGGTTTTGTTCAAAGAAGAAAAATGTTTAAATATGTAAAAAATAAGCAAAGCAGGTTATATAACTTAGTATACTAAGTTGTTTTATGGCTAGGAATGTATATTATATAATTACATATTAAATATAGGCCCATACGCAAAAGACACAGTTTTATTTTCCTCTTGTTTTAGCTATTTATCTTGAAAAACAATATATGTATAATCTTAATATTTAAGGTTAAGATTGTAATCTCAAATTTATACTTTATAAACTTTGTGTAATTTGGAATTTTTGTATTTTTAAGTTTTTTATTTTATGTGTGTTCATTAAAAGACAAATCATTTCTTTTTATGACAGTTTCAGAGTTGATGCACTCATCAGGACAGACTTATTTATGTAGTATTTGAGCAATTTGCAAAGTTAAAATGTACAATTTACATTGCTAACTTGCCTTACATTCAGTATCACAGGGGCTTGTTTACCAAAATGGTTAGGATGTGTGGATGTGGGTATCAAGGAGCAGAAATTTGAGAAGACTCTGTGTACTCCCTAGCCTCCTAGATAGCAGATAAATATCGTTCCTATCACAAAATAATTCTTTGGGATTCTTGTATTTTATCAAGTTGAAATATAGTAACCTTGATCATCTGGAAATCTAGCAAAATCCATACTTCTTTAAAAAGAATTTTAAACTGGAAGAGATTCAACAAAATGCAACTAACAGATTTTACCTATGGATCATAAAAGTATTCAGATATTAATAAAACAAAATGTCTTTAGCTGTTAGTGTACGAAACTGGGAAAACAAAGCTCTCTTGATTTCGATGAGACTAAATATTAGGTTGAGTTAGCGTACTTTCTCAATACACAGGGACAACTAAATTTCATCTACAACACTTGAGAAAACAAAAGTTCATTTGAAAATCACAACAAAAGGTAAAGAGCTAACCTAGGAATTTTCCCTATAAGATGATATGCAAAAAGCTCCAGCTTGTCTCTTGTCAGCTGATATAAGCTCTTGGGAGGCTGAAGGCAAGAAGATTACCACCCAGACCATCTCACTCTGGGTTCATTGTGGGGAGACAATAGCCCAGCCTGTCAGCTCTTAAGATGACCAGCTCAGATGGGCAACATTCTTTCACCTTTGCTGTCTTTCACCAAGCTATGTAAGAATCATCTTCACCACCACAACCGCAAATCACCAGTCCTAGCTAAGAAAGAATGCCAAACAGAGGCAGCTTTATGAATTTCCGAGAGAAATCTGGGTTATCCAAGAACAAATAAAGAGTATAGACTTTAACAGAGTTTCTGATTGTCTATTGTATGGGAATTTGATGGGAAGTAGCCCAGTTGAAATTTATGTACGGTTTAAGTATCTAGTTTGTTTTATTTTTATATTTTTATTTTATATTTTTATTTTTATCTCACATGTTATCCCCTTTCCATGTTTCACATCCAAAAACCTCTTATCTTATTCCCACCTCCACTTTCTTTGATGAGAGTGTTTCCCCACACATCCAAGCACCCCTTCCCACCTCCTAGCCCTGACATTCAGCTACACTTGAGGGTCCAACCTTGGCAGGACCAAGGACTTCTATGGCTGCCCAACAAGGCCATCCTCTGCTACATATGCAACTGGAGCCATGAGTCTGTCCATAACTACACTGTGGATGGTGGTTTAGTCCCTGGGAGCTCTGGTTGGTTGTTATTATTTTACTTATGGGGTTGCAAACCCCTTCACCTGATGCTGTGCCACAGAAATCTGTATCCAGATCCTGTGGGGGATGTGTGAGGGGGGGAGAGCTGGATTCTCAAAAGTGCAGACAAACCTGAAAGAACAGGTGAGACAACTACTTCTCCTCACATTCCTGTTCCAAGAGGAAACCACCTGGAGACCCCTGGACATAGGAACTAACGAGCAGTCTGGGACAGGATACTTCCAGTTTCTGCCTGCACCCAGAGATGCCAGAGTTCTCTATACCCAGATCATGCTGGGAGAAAGCAGATATCCCGGAGTGCTGACACCCAGGCTGACAGGAGTGTCAAGCCACTGTCAGAGACAGTAAGACCAGCTAAAACCAGAGATAAGCAGATGGTAAGAGGCAAGGGCAAGAAGCAACAGAAACCAAGGCCACTTGGCATCATCAGAAACCAGTTCACCTACCACAGCAAGCTCTGAATACCCCAACACACCAGAAAAGCAATATTTTGCTTTAAAATCATGACTTATGATGATGTTAGAGGACTTTAAGAAGGATATAAATAACTCCCTCAAAAAATACAAGGCAATACAGGTAAACATGTAGAAGCCCTTAAAGAGGAAAGACAAAAATCTCTTAAAGAATTAGAGGAAAACACAACCAAACAGGTTAAGGAATTGAATAGAACCATCCAGGATCTAAAAATGGAAATAGAAACAATAAAGAATTTACAAAGGGAGAAAAAGATGGAGATAGAAAACCAAGGAAAGAAATCAGGAGTAATAGACCCAAGCATCACCAACAGAATACAAGAGGTAGAAGAAAGAATCTCAGGGGCAGAATATAGCACAAAAAACATTGACACAACCATCAAAGAAAATGTAAAAGTCAAATGCTCTTAACTTCATCATGCAGGAAATCCAGGACACAGTGAGATTAAACCTAAGGATAAGTATGGAAGAGAGTGAAGATTCCCAACTTGAAGGATGAGAAAATATCTTCAACAAAATTATAGTAGAAAACTTCCCTTACCTAAAGAAAGAGATGCCCATAAACATACAAGAAGCCTAAGTCTTCCAAAAAGATTGGACCAGAAAAGAAATTTCTCTTGTCATATAATAGTCCAAACACCAAATGCACAAAACAAAATACAAATATTAAAAGCAATAAGAGAAAAGTAAATATCAGAATTACACTAGACTTCTCATCATAGACTGTAAAAGCCAGAAGATACTGGGCAGATATTATACAGATCCTAAGAGAACACAAATGCCAGTCCAGGCTACTACATACAACAAAACTCTCAATTAACATAGAGGGAGAAGCCAAGATATTCCATGACAAAATCAAATTTACACAATATATTTCCACAAATCCAGCCCTACAAAGGATAATAGATGGAATACTCCAACACAAGGCAGAAAACAATACCCAAGGAAAAACAAGAAAGTAATCTCCTTGCAACTAACTCAAAAAGAAGATAGCCACACAAACATAATTCCTCCTCCAACAACAAAAATAACAGGAAACTACAATGATCCCTATATATCTCAACAGCAATGGACTCAATTTCCCAATAAAAACATACACTAACCGACTTTATATGTAAAGAGGACCCAGCCTTTTGCTGCATACAGGAAACACATCTCGGTGAAAAAGACAAACATACCTCAGAGTAAAAGGATGGAAAACAATTTTCCAAGCAAATGGTACAAGAAATAAGCTGGAGTAGCCATTAGAAAATTGAATAGAATCAACTTTCAATCAAAAGATATCAAAAGAAAAGGAAGAACACATCATATTCATCAAAGGGAAAATCCACCAAGTTGAACACTCAATTCTGAATATCTATGCTCCAAAATGCAAGGTCACCTACGTTTATAAAAGAAACCTTACTGAAGCTCAAAGCACGCATTGATTATCACACAAAATAGTAGGAGTCTTCAACACCCCACTCTCATCAATGGACAGATCATGGAAACAGAAACTAAACAGCAACATAAAGAAACTAATAGAAGTTATGAACCAAATAGATTTAAGAAATATTTACAGAACATTTCAAAATGTTCTAAAACAAAAAAATATACCTTCTTCTCAGCACTTTGTGGTACCTTCTCCAAAATTTACCACATAATCAGTCACAAAATAGGCATCAACAGATGGCCCTATTGAATTGTGAATAATTTGCTCAAGATTTTGAATACATGGATGAAGAAAGTGTGCTTTGTTAAAGCTATATATACTCTATATAAATGTATTCATTACATGCACTGATTTCATTGTGGTCTTACATCATTTACTAGTTATTACTACTATATTAAAGTAATTGTTTATATCTTTGCTTGTGGACTAAAATATGATATCAAGATATCTTTATCTGTATATATGTCTGAGTTGACTACAATGCACATACATTATAAATAAGGACTGTTGGGAGCGATGCCCTTGAAACCCTCCATTGTTGATGTTATTATTATGGTTAGAATTAAGTATGACTAGGTTCATGGAAAATCCCCAGCTAGCTGCAGAAGACTAATACAAATCTGGTGGCAAAATGAATAATAACATCTGATGCGTTAAGATACCCAATGTGATGACCTGTAACCTTTCTGAAAAAACCAACATCCTGCTGACTAATAGATATGATAAACCTGTGACTTTTCTGACATCCTGTCAACATCAGCCTACTCCCTGACCACACGAATATTGTGTCCTTTGCCTGCATAAATGTTTCTTACTCCCCCGCTTCCTCTGTTAGCCCTGTTATGGTATAAATTCAGCCTTGGGGAAAAATAAAGTTCTCGCCTTGATCAGACTCTTGTCTTGGCATCCTTCTTCGCGTCCCTTGTCCCCCTTCTCTTCCAGGTACCCTCCAGACCCCTTCACTTACAAAGGACGAACAATTAGATATGTGCGTAGAGATTGAAAATAAAAGTTGTGCTCAAATTAGTGAGCAAATTTATGAAAAAAATTTGCTTATCTCTTTGTCTCACAATACATTATTTTCCTTCCAAAATGTTTTCTGTTGAACCGTTTGTCAGTACTTTCATATGTAGCAAGGGTATGAGGAAGTGTCCCATCTAAAATTGTCCAGTGCACACCTCACTTACTAAACACAAAGTACCTTTTTTTCTGAGTCTCAAGTTATATAGTAAACAACAGATTCACCCATGCAAAGAAAAGGTATTCATGTAGTACCAAAATTGAAGTATTTAGTTATAGAATTATTTATAAGCACTAATCTGTAAAGATAAAATATAGAACTATATTAACTCTTTGTGTAGGAGTGACATTATATGCAAGCAAGGGAAAGTTAAAATATATTCATGAGAACGTATTATGTATGTTAAAGCATGAATTAATAGTAAGTATTGACAGAGGAATACAATGTAAGAGAGAAATATTTTCTGCAATTATCATTTAAACATTTTATTAGTATTGATAAATAAAATTTTACATAGCATTTTTGTGTAATCTTTCCTGTATATATATAATTAGGATTAAAACTTACCTAGTTTTGTCTCAATTCAAATCTTAATTGTGCATGACAATAGAACATAGTGTAGGCATTTCTATTGAAAATATACAACAGAAGCCTAGGCAAGTTTTGCAGGCTGGATAGTTCATACAATGTTACCTGCATTTTAAATATAAGAGCTTTATAGCTAATTATTCCTCATCATCATAGTAGTTATGAAGCTACAATGCTGATTCAGGAACATGAGGGTGGCCACTGCAGCTTCTGGCATTTTTTTTTTTTTTGCACCAGCCACCATAAAGATTCCAAAGATTTCCACCAAATGAATACCTTTGGATCATTGACACAGAGCTAGGGCAAGAGGTCTTTGTTAATTTGTTTGGTGAGCATACAAATGATGAACAGTATATTTTCCATTAAGCATTTTGTATAACTCCACTCTTCTGGTGTACACAGAAGAGAGCTGTACAGCCTCTTTAAGGGACATGACTGCAGTCTAATAAATCTTCAATTGTAAGTACGAGAGGTGAACTAGATTTGCACTGCACTTAGCCCCCTCTGCTCAAGTGCATCAAATTCATAGACTAAACCACATCAGTACTGGAATCCGAGAACTTGCTTTTAGCTCTCTAAAGACTAAATAGAAAGTGAGAGGCAATATAAGTACTAGGGTTTTGTGAAAAAAAAAAACTTACTTTCTTAATAAAGAAATATAAATTACAATGTGATTTAAACTTAGGGAAAAATTCTAAAGGCTTAGGAAGCAGAATAAGTTCATGACCTGAAATGTACTAAAGGAGGACAATGCCGCTTCGGTTTAATAACTGCTTTTAGTGAGAGGTAGGAGAGGATGAACCAGATCATTAACTAACCACATGCCCAGCTAATTCCACTGATGCACTATTCTGCACTTAAACGACAGGAGGAGGCACTTAACCTTTGTAGTTAATAAAATCATTGAACAAACCATATTGGAATATTTTAGACAATCTTAGATTTTGCCATATGGATGATGATACACTTCTAAATAGTTTCCATGTAGTAAATATTTTTCGCTTTAACATTTATAAATTTCAAAAAAATATTATAATACATAGTCAAATTCAGTAATATATATTAATGGATGGAATATATATTAATGGATAGATAAAATATGGAAGATATAAATATAATACAAGCTAACTTTTCACAACATATTATTACTTGTAGCAATAATGTACATAAACCATAATGACAAAGCAAGTCTTTTCTTTTTTTTTTATTAACTTGAGTATTTTTATATACATTTCGAGTGTTATTCCTTTCCGGTTTCGGCAAACATCCCCCCCCCCCCTCCCTTCTTTATGGGTTTTCCTCCCCATCCTCCCCCCTTGCCGCCTCCCCCAACAATCTAGTTCACTGGGGGTTCAGTCTTAGCAGGACCCAGGGCTTCCCCTTCCACTGGTGCTCTTACTAGGATATTCATTGCTACCTATGAGGTCAGAGTCCAGGGTCAGTCCATGTATAGTCTTTAGGTAGTGGCTTAGTCCCTGGAAGCTCTGGTTGCTTGCCATTGTTGTACATATGGGGTCTCCAGCCCCTTCAAGCTCTTCCAGTTCTTTCTCTGATTCCTTCAACGGGGGTCCTATTCTCAATTCAGTGGTTTGCTGCTGGCATACGCCTCTGTGTTTACTGTATTCTGGCTGTGTCTCTCGGGGGAGATCTACATCTGGCTCCTGTCCGTCTGCACTTCTTTGCTTCATCCATCTTGTCTAATTGGGTGGCTCTATATGTATGGGCCACATGTGGGGCAGGCTCTGAACGGGTGTTCCTTCTGTGTCTGTTTTAATCTTTGCCTCTCTATTCCCTGCCAAGGGTATTCTTGTTCCCCTTTTAAAGAAGGAGTGAAGCATTCACATTTTGATCATCCGTCTTGAGTTTCATTTGTTCTAGGCATCTAGGGTAATTAAAGCATTTGGGCTAATAGCCACTTATCAATGAGTGCATACCATGTATGTCTTTCTGTGATTGGGTTACCTCACTCAGGACGATTTTTTCCAGTTCCAACCATTTGCCTACGAATTTCATAAAGTCATTGTTTTTGATAGCTGAGTAATATTCCATTGTGTAGATGTACCACATTTTCTGTATCCATTCCTCTGTTGAAGGGCATCTGGGTTCTTTCCAGCTTCTGGCTATTATAAATAAGGCTGCTATGAACATAGTGGAGCACATGTCTTTTTTATATGTTGGGGCATCTTTTGGGTATATGCCCAAGAGAGGTATAGCTGGATCCTCAGGCACTTCAATGTCCAATTTTCTGAGGAACCTCCAGACTGATTTCCAGAATGGTTGTACCAGTCTGCAATCCCACCAACAATGGAGGAGTGTTCCTCTTTCTCCGCATCCTTGCCAGCATTTGCTGTCACCTGAGTTTTTGATCTTAGCCATTCTCACTGGTGTGAGGTGAAATCTCAGGGTTGTTTTGATTTGCATTTCCCTGATGACTAAAGATGTTGAACATTTCTTTAGGTGTTTCTCAGCCATTTGGCATTCCTCAGCTGTGAATTCTTTGTTTAGCTCTGAACCCCATTTTTTAATAGGGTTATTTGTCTCCCTGCGGTCTAACTTCTTGAGTTCTTTGTATATTTTGGATATAAGGCCTCTATCTGTTGTAGGATTGGTAAAGATCTTTTCCCAATCTGTTGGTTGCCGTTTTGTCCTAACCACAGTGTCCTTTGCCTTACAGAAGCTTTGCAGTTTTATGAGACCCCATTTGTTGATTCTTGATCTTAGAGCATAAGCCATTGGTGTTTTGTTCAGGAAATTTTTCCAGTGCCCATGTGTTCCAGATGCTTCCCTAGTTTTTCTTCTATTAGTTTGAGTGTATCTGGTTTGATGTGGAGGTCCTTGATCCACTTGGACTTAAGCTTTGTACAGGGTGATAAGCATGGATCGATCTGCATTCTTCTACATGTTGACCTCCAGTTAAACCAGCACCATTTGCTGAAAATGCTATCTTTTTTCCATTTGATGGTGACAAAGCCAGTCTTATGAAAGCAAAATAATCATGTAACTGCAAAGAGTGGCAAAGAAGGTAGTTGATTGAAATTATTTGGGTTATAAAACTGATAATATTTAGTATAGTTAAACATAAAACTGGTCATTGAAGAGTCAAGAGAGATATTTTAAAATTATTGTGTCTAAATTATTAAAATAAAGATAAATTGTGTAATAAATTCTTATATACTATATAATGCAGATAACGTATAATGTGATAATTTTGAGTTTGATCTCAAATTCAATACAGAGAAACTGTTATTCTGCCTCCAAGTAAAGGTTCATTTTCAGATCTTAAAGACCATGTTATGACAGTTCATCATCAGCTTCCACCCCTAAACCCTCCAAATCTGCCTTTCTGACAGTTGGCTGATGACACTATTATTAATTCAATAATCTACGTGAAAATCTGCCATGAATTTTTTAAATTTTTTTATTGGTACCCCTGGCATAACTTGACAACTATCTGAATGGGATAGCTGTAAATCACACTGATATTTGACAATGCCACTTCCGTTACCAAAGAGATATTTCTGATAACTTAAGATATTTGTACACTCAAAATTCTTTCTCATGTCCACCCTTGCCTTGATTCATGTAAGTATTTACAAAGTAGAAAGACATTTTTATGGTGATGAAATTAAACAAATCAATGTCTTGGTGATAGCATTTACTGGTTTAATACATAAAGTGTGAGAAGACTGAGAATGCTTTGTGTGATGTAGAAGAATCAGACAATTGGACTTTCAGCAGGAGTTATCAAATCTGAACGCCCCATTTTCACTCTACATCTACCATTTTGGTGTCTTTTTGCTATTTTCCCATATCTGATATAATTCTTTATTTCCACACTGTTGACTTGTTCACTTTTTATTGGAATTAGCTGCCATTTTTTCTGGGATATTCTAATCATTTACTGCTCACAATTTACATGTACAAATGTAAATATGCTCTATGTGTAACTTTATTTCATTTCAACTTGTGACTGCTTCACAGTGTTGAAAATAAAGAGAGTGGCAAAGAGAGAGAAAGAACAGCCTTTATACACAAAGACTGCAGGGAAGGTTTCCTTCCCCAAGTACTTCTGGCAAATGCTCTCCAGCTACTTTATTAGCCTGCTTTTTTCCCCACACTCAGCCAAGTAATGAGACTCAAATAACTATGTAAATTCATTAATCCTATGAAGCAATTAGTGTAGAAACCAATGACTGTTAAATTATTTCAAAGTGAATTAGTTACAACATAACATTTAATTTTTGTGATAGCCCTCATTTATTTACACAATATGATAATTTCAATTAAATAAATGCAAGGACATAATATATTATATAATATAGCCAAATGCTTGCTCATCTAGTAGAAAAGTGTCTTCTATGATCTAAGCAAAAATGAATCAAAGAAGAGAAGAAGTTTAGTACACTAGTTTATAGTAAGAAATCAAGAAATGTCCTAATGTGTATCTCTGAGAACAGGGAGCATTGACTGCCAAAAAGGAGACTTTATATTTCGTGAAAATCTTGAGGAGGAAAAATAATTCAAACATATGTTTTGAGATTTTCCTTATCTCTCAATGTATCTTGTCTTATAATTTCCATTGATCTAATATATAAAATCATATGGTATGAGAGAAAGGCAGCCAAGTTTGAAAGAAATCTAGAAGTAATGCAAAGTGAATTACATGTATGTTTTCAATGAGACTTTTTTTTGTTTGTTTTAATGAGACATTTATTAGGGCATTTTATGATACATGCTATGGAGAAGTAACACCATAGATACTATAAAAACTCTAAGAATAATGCCCTGTGAATATAGATATAAAAAAACGAAAAACAGTGATCCAGTTGGGTATAAACCACAACTGTTTTTCAGAAACCAATCAATGAGCCCAAAGTTAGGTATTAATGATGTCCTTTTCAAAAATCACAATGAAATAATAAAAGTCATATTTGCCATTGAATGTTTTGTTTTGTGGATGTGAATACAGGTTTTGTAAAAACCTTCATGGTAGCATACCCATAATTGGGAGACATAGGCGGGAAATATGGAAGCTGGAAATCAACGTAAGCAACATAATAAATTTATGCCAGCCAAGTCTTAATCATCAGATCCAAACTTACATTGTTTGCATATCTCCTTATAGCTTTACATAGTGTAAGGTTATGATTGCTCAATATATTTATTTTACAGGTTTACTTGCATTATTTCTCTGTTCATGGCTTGATTGTCAACTTTCAGTACACTTATAATTTCAATCATTTGCAGCCAGAAGACAGACAACAGTGACAATGTTTGTTTCAACAAGAAAAGAGGGATAGAACAAAAACTCTTATAAAGAAGAGTCCCAAGAGCTGGTTCAAGAGTCAGAGATCCAATAATTCTCACAGGCAGGAGACCTATAAATATACAAAGATAATCATATATAAATTGTAATGTGTATATATATATATATATATATATATATATATATATAGAAGAGAGAGAGAGAGAGAGAGAGAGAGAGAGAGAGAGAGAGAGATATTGAGAGAGGTCTGAGTGCAGACCCTTAAAGGACTTGACTGACTGCATCAGTCTCCATGAGCTGATGCACACTTTGCTCAGTTGATCCAGAGGGCCTTCTACCCTCCATAAGGCCTGGTTCTTACATTGTTTCTGCTTTCTCTTCTATGGGATTCCCTGAACTCTGAGAGATGGGAATATATGGAGAGGTCCAATTTATCCTCTCTATCTTCATAATATCTGGCTGTTGGTCTCCACATTCATTCCCATCTACTTCCAGAGGAATCCTCTGTGGTAATGACTGAATAAGGAACAGATCTATGGATATAGCAGACCATCATTAAGGACTTTTTTGACTTTGTTTTAGGCCTGTAGTGTTTAGATTTAACCTAGGACTCTGAACTATAGAGTCTCTGGTTCTTGGTTACCAAGCAATGTTGGGGTAGGGTTTTCGTCTTGTGGAGTGGGTCTTAAATAAACCATTCATTGGCTATTCCCACATATTCTGTGACACCATTGCTTTTAACATGTAGACAGAACAGATAGTAGGTCAAAGGTTTTTGTGGCCTGGTTAGTGTCCACATGTCTCTTTCAGTAGTTTGCAGAGCACATTTTAGAAAAGAGATTAGAACTTTTGTGTGAGTTCCTATATAAGGACTACCTGGACATTTTCATGTTGAACAAATTGTTTGGGTGTTGTCCTCAACAATTTGGCCCTGCTATCTGCTTGCTGAGAGAATCACATTGTCTTAGCAATAGCCTAAGGTGTATGGAGGTTTCCATGAGAGACTCTTGACCAAAAACTTAATTGAATGTAACCTAATTCTGCCATTGGAAGTCACAACTGGCCACTAGATGGCAAGTTGAGACTTCATATTCCCCCATTACTAAGAGTCTTCATTAAGATCCCTTGCAGCCTTGGTAGTTTCCATTGCATTGTGTTTCTTTGGATTGTTCTTTTAAAGCCTACAAATCTTTCTATGGTACATGCTCTTCTTAGCCATACATGTTAAATCATAAAAGTGAGTAATTTTATAGAATTTCAGTATCACAGCTTTTCCCTGAGCATTGAGGTACTAATGGTGTGGGCTTGGTCTGATGCTATTGAATTCCAACACTCCTCCTCTTAATAAGTTTGCTGTAGAATGGTAGAATCCTATTAAAGCATGCTGCAGATTTTTCTAACAGAAACACGAACAAAAGAAAGAGACAAGAAGAAAGTCCAAACTAACAGTGTCAAGTTAAAGGCTAAGTCTCGGGTGAAACACTTCAATAAAAGAAGGGCAATTGTACTGTGAAAGTTCCAAGGCCTGAACTTTCTCCATTGCTGTAGATATGAATTAGATATGAAGAGACAATACGGATCAAAGTTGCAAAGTGTAAAGCTAGTAAAACCCAGATAGTCCAGCCAGAAGTTAATATCAGACAGTCTCAAAACCAAACAAGTACCCTCCAAAGAAGCGGCAAATTAGAGGTGTAGAAGGTTTGTATTTTAGAAAAGGAAACAGAATAAATATCAAAATAAAAGAAAGATTCTAAGAGGGCAAAGGACTAGAAAGTATTACAAAATCAATAACTGCCTACAATAATTATTAAAGAGGCAACTATGTTGTGACTGTTGAACTTTTAAAGCAACCAATAAAGGACAATCACAAAGAATGTAAAAATGTTAAAAATTTTCATGTCTGAAATCTAAGAATTCAAATGAAATGAGTTCCTACATTGATTCAAGAAAATATGTTTTATTTTCCCCCACAAACCCTATTACTAGCTCAATTTCATATTTCTATTCTTTAATTATTTATACATACATGCACAATTTGATATGTATATACATAAATGTAATATATATGTGTAATATATATAGAAAACTATATATATATATATATATAATTACAAGCTGCTCAGTCTATACAAAGTTCCTTGAATATATATGATTTTTGGGCAGTTGATATTCGGGAACCAATATTAGAATGCCTTCCTGGAGAGGTGTATTTTTCATTCACTGTGTTCCTTAGTTGGTTTGAGTTCAAAGGAAATAATATGATCATCCATCTTTAATTTTTCATTAAAATACTGTGATATATGTAGAAATATAGCCACACCATCTCTAAACAAACATATTGTTTATTCATAAAATTTTTTAGAGAAAAAACATCTAAATCCCCCTTACACCTGCACTAGAAAACATCAAAATTGATAATTTTCTACTAACATGTTGTTCCACATCATAAAACATGAAATAAAATGTTAAAATTCTTTCAGATGTAAAATCAAAAGCCTATTTTTATAATGTTGATTATACTCAAAAATTTTAAATGAAGCCATAATTAAATCACACAATAATAGAAATTTAAATAATTAGTGTTATTATTCTCATATTTTTCTCTGCCATCTGTCTTGGCTAGTTTTATGTCAACCTGACACAAGCTTGAATCATTAGGGAAGAGAGAACATCAGTTGTGAAAATGTCTGCAATTTGTTGGACTATGGGCAAGCCTGTTGGGTATATTTTTCAGAGATGATTGATGTGGGAGGGCACAGAAGACTGTGGGTGGTGCTCCTCCTAGGCATGTGTTTCTGGGGTGTAAAAGAAAACAAACTGAGCAAGACAGGAGAAGAAATACTCCCCTGTGACCTTTGCAACAATGCATGGCTCCAGGTTCTTTCCTTGAGTTCCTGCCCTGTATTTCCCTGGGCAATGCACTACAAGTTGTAAAATGAAATAAACCAGGTTCTCTACACTTCTTTTTAGCCCTGATGTTTTATGATAACAACAGAAATACTACCTAAGACACAGTCTCTTGATAAAGCCGACCACAATACTTAGGAAATTATATAAATGGAAAAATCAATACTTTTACCATGGTTTATGCATATAGATATTGTCCAGTGTGGGACTTGAGAAGTATTGAATTAGCAAATTCAACTAAACTGAGGTAATGTAACTGAGATTCTGGTTTGTCATTTGGGCTAGAATCTAATCAGGATATTCTATGAATTCTTTATCTGTGATTTTATTATCATTGTTTTAATTAATAGACACTAGGATAGGTTTCACTATGAGCTATGCATAGGTGGAAATCAATATTTCTTGTAACAATGAAAACTTATTATCCATGCTCCTCTCCCTCTCCCCCTGATGCTCATCTTTTCCTGTTTACAAATAAGAATATTCATACACATACAAGTACCCATACTGAATACATCGACTTGTATATATATTTGCTTAAAGCTAGATTAGGCTTATAGAAGAAAACCTGGAATATTTACCCACTTTTATAGGATTTGTGGGTTGCTACTCTTCGATATATGATGGACTAGTCCTGTTTTACTAGCTGGAAAAGGAATTGACAAGCCGAGATGGGTGTAATAACAATGATAAATGCTGTTTCAAAATGTATAAGCAGAGCAGTAAAAAAGAAACCTGTTAATTATTTCTTTGTCAAGAATTACTATTTTTCAATTCATAGAACATTAATGGATAGGGTTTAGGTGGTTCCAAGCCTCCCCAAGAAGTGATTGACAGTAAAAGTGGGCTGAAGCAGGGAGAGGAATTTTCTTAACTAGTACCCACCTCCTATAAGCTGCCTTAATTGAATTTACTGAGTCATAAGAAGAAAACAAAAAGAAGTGGTCTTGTGGTAATAAGGAATCAGTTGGAGTGCAAGGAGAGGAAAAGTGAAATAGAGGATAAACATGTTGAAAATCCATACAGGCCTCAAAGAACAAAATGAAAACATCTCTGTATAATGTATGCTAATAATTTTATAAAGAATGTGTGATGCATTATAATTCAAGAAATTTCCAAAGCTAGATTACTCCTAAATCTTTTCATTCTTCTTACTGCATTAGCTATAAGTGGTAAACACCAAAAGACAAACCAGTAATCTGAGGAGGTAGTAAATCACCACAAATCAAGCTTTAGACACGAGTGGTAATGATTCAAGTTTAATCCTACAATTGTCTAGAAACAGGCCACCTAACAGAGAGTAGAAGGGATAATCAGAGAGTTAAAACTCTTACTTTCCATCTCCTAGACGATTCTAACATCTTCCCACAGTCAAAAAAAAAATCAAACACTTATTTATGCTAGTTGCCCAGCTGGTGAAGACTGGATGGACAGCTAGTGCACTCAGTGTGTTCATTAAGTAGTGTACGCTGATATATACACAGCTTTCTCTTGACCAAATCTCCTAGAATTTCCATGCTAAACTATAGTAGGCAGTCCAAAGTATTTTTAAATAGCATCCATTTATTTACCTCAGTATAGTAATACAAACGTTCTTATGATATATATCATTCTGTCAAGTGCTTAATTTACAAATATAGTATTTTTATTGTTTTCACATTACTTGATTCTGTATTACAAAGATTCATCCCACTCAAAAACAGTCTTCCTTTTCAAACATATGTGTTTATGATAAAATCTCCTTCCTAACTCTCTAGTCCCCTTGAAAAATGTTTCTCTACCCTTGAATCTTCACTCCATAAAACAGAGATAGACGCCTATTCTCTTAACTTAGTCTATTCAAAATAACAAATGTTGAGCAGGAAATCTCTGTTACTTTTGCAGATACAGTGATCTCACTGTAGCTGTTAGAGTCCCCAAATATGAAAAGTTGAGAAACCCTGACATCCTAAGTCAGGATCCTGGAAGAATAAGCTTTTTTAATGGAGTCAGCAAGTCACATGTAGAAAATGAATGCTGGTCACCAATTACTTCTAAATAAATTGGTTTCTAAGTGCCCTTCTAAATTGTGTTCATCATTAAGGACCATAATTGAATAGCTCAATGACAGGACAGAGGGACAAATGTTGTTATGCCCTCATTGCACATAAATTTCCTGTATGTGCCAGAGTAAAAGGCTAAGATTTTATTTTCTGTGCCCCTGGAAACTATCAATATTTGACCGCTTTCTCGAAGTGAAATATTTGTATATGTATATGTATGGGATATCTAGCATATTTTGAGTATATAATGGAATACAAAATGGATTCAGACTCCATTAAATTGTTAATACAAAATTTATGTATTTTTTTACTTGCAAAATGTATCTATCAGTTAATAGTAAAATTAAAAATACATGTATATGTCAGTGAAATATTTTCTCTTGTACCAGTGCTTATGACCTAAATAGACAACACTGGCTGCCATTATTATAGTGGTACTATGAATACAAAATAAAGTATTTAGGAGCATTAATGTTACATCAACCTGTACTCAGTGAGAAGCACATAATATATAAAGTTCAGGACAAGATTATGGATGAGCCCATAGAGAGAAACTCAGTTATTGGGAGTAAATATCTCACAATGAAGGAGATTACCTAGAAATAGCAGGTTATGTATAAGACTGCGTAGATCACTATACAGTTCAGGATGACTTAACATGCATCTATTCTCCAAGATGACCTCCAACTTACAATGAGCTTCCTGCCTCTGCAACCTGGCTACAGGGATTACAGGCATACACAATCATGCACAGTTTGAGTCTTACACTGTTTTTGAAAGTATCAATTACATTGGTGTATACTAATGTACTTAGCAATTACATTACTAATGTAATTGGTAATTAAATTGCTAATAAATACTACAAAGCTAATAAGTAGCAAAAAGGGGCATTGCTTGTATTATTTAACATCCTCTGGCCTTATTGTGTTTGAAAATTAATATGTTTTAAATATGTGTTCCTCTTAATTTGGTGTGGTTTTAAATTTCACTATGTTCTTTGAGTAGACCTGAATAGATTGGATGAGACCGAGATGCCAGTGTGTTCACCAGGGTCAATGAGGAATGCAAGAATAGATAATAAGGAAATAAGTCTTAAAATATTTTGACAGAGCAAGAAGATTTCCTTTTACTATGTTTTAATTCCCCTTCCTTCCAGCACAGGCAAAGACCATCATTACTTTTACTAGCCAGCTGTCTGTGAAAGCATCTCTCATACTGATTTTAGCCTGGAAGCATGAACTGAGGAGCTATATATCAAGACTGGAGTGACTTCTAGCTCCTATTTTCATAGAAGCAGGGGGAGGGAGGAGGGAGGAAGGGAGAGGTGTGAAAGGCAATAACATTTGTAATGTAAATACATAAAATATCCAATAAAAATCAAAACAAAGAAAAATTGTAAAAAGTCAGCTATAATTTAATTCTGATATTTTAATACTCATCATTAATCTTCTTTCATAATCACTTTTATCAATTTTCCTGATATCAAAATTACTTTAAAAATATTTAATACCTTTAAAAATAATAACAAATAGTCATAATCCAATTTATTAACAATAAGGGAAATCTATTCATAATTTTATAAATTATGTTAATGTATACTTTGGAAACCAGGTATCATATATTAGAAATTATATACTTCTTTAGATACATAGAGATGACGTAAAATCCTGAATTAATTTTCATTAACTTTAAATGCTAGTCAAGATTTTGTGCTTTACTTAAAATTATTCGCTTGCAGCATTTTATTGCTTTGCTATTTTCTTTTAGTCTGGAAAAGGAACAATTTTATTTTAATATAACTTTCCATGCTCTATTTTTTAATTCAGTTATTTTATATTTAAAAGTATAAAACTGATATTTTTGTCTTTCATGAGAAATTAATGTGACTTCATCTAGCATCTCTTTGGAATGTAAATAGTGTTGTCTATAACATTTTCTTTCATTTTCTATAACTTAATTTTAATAATTTCCTTATTATCAAGCTTAGAACTATCTAAATTGAACAAAAGTACCACAAGTCATACCTGAAATCATGAATTAGGATTCATGAATTTTGTCTCATTTCAGGAAAGTAGTATTCTCCTACCTGGTGGTATTCAGGTATGGTTTTCACAGAATCCTATTTCTAGTCAGAAGCTCTGATAGTAATCTAAGGAAAGATCAATCCTCCTCTCTCCATCATGATGATATTTCTGACAACAGAAATTCCTATAACCTGGATATAGCAGAATTATTTCCAAAGTTCTTTTAAAATTCAATTTAGCTATGGTGGGTTGCTGGCAGGAATTGGAAAAAGTGGGATTTGATACTACAAAATTTCATTGTATACATGTATGAAATTCTAAATCCCCGGAATATTAAAATGGTTTATATTGGTTAAGCAATACTTAGTATCTCAGAACAATGAAACTCAGGCAAATTATTAGTAGGAAACCTAAAATAGAAATATTAAAATTTCTAAAACCATGAAACAATCTCAACTTCACATATATGATATGACTTTGGTTTTAGTTATTCCTCATCTCTGAGACTAGATAGCATATAGATTCGACTTGAGCTGAGAGTTTTATTTTGACTCAGTTTCTGAGACTCATAGTTCACTAATTAAACCTCCATTGTTGTGATAAAAACCGTGATCAGAAGCAACTTGAGCAAGAAAGAGTTTAAGCTTACAATTTGCAGTCCATCATCTTGATTCTTTAGAGCAGAAATTCAAAGCAGGAATCAAGAGGCAGAACGTGTAGATAACATGAACTAATGTTAGTAAGGTTAATGGCTTATTTCCCATTGCTTGTACAAACTGCTTTCTGATAGTACCCAGGCCCACCTACCCACAGGTGATATTATGTATTATGAGCTAGGCCTCCCACATCATCAATAAAGTAAATTTACCACAGGTCAGATTGGTGGGACCATTTTCTCAATTAAGGTTCCCTCTTACTACATGAACCTTTGTCAATTTGACAAATAACTAACCTTTTCTTTGTCAACAATATTATCTCATATTAATTTAAATATCACAATATCAGACAGAAATATTGTCAAAATTCTCAAAGATTTTAAAAATTCAAATAATTTAATAAATGTTTACTCTTTCTAACCAGGCAGCATAAACAGGCTGGTCTGAGTCCTACAACACATATGTAGCAGAGGACTGCCTGGTGTGTCCTCAGTGGCAGAAGATGTGCAGAGTCCTCCAGAGAATTGAAGGGTCAGGGTAGGTGAATGCCCAGTGTGTGTGTGTGTGTGTGTGTGTGTGTGTGTGTGTGTGTGTGTGTGTGTGTGTGTGTGTGTGTGTGTGTGTGTGTGTGTGTGTGTGTGTGTGTGTGTGTGTGGGCAGGGACGGAGGGCCAGGGGAACACCCTGTCAGAGGCAAGGAGGAGGAATAATGGGATGAGGAACTGTGGGAAGGAGACAAGGAGACATGGCTGAAATGTAAATAATTAAATAATTTTTAAAAACAAAAGAAACTTTAATGAATGATAATCAGGGTGTTGTAGTAAAAATATAAAAAATAAAAGGCTGTCTCTTTACCCCAGTAAGTCCAGCACTGTGGTGCCCCAAGATAGCTGCTGGATATCTTAATTCTCAGTCAGCAAAGAATCTCACCCGCTCTGCTCCATCCCACAGCACACTGCCAAAGGCCTCTCTCTGAGCCTGGCAGCAATCTCTCTACCTATCCAGTTCCCAAGGCAGGTTTCCATGCCAGAAACACACATCCCAACTCGGTGGCAGCCCAGACCAGCCACCTCACACTTCCTTATACTTAAATCGCTACATGAAAGAACACAATAACCTTTGGTCCAATTGATAAGATATAATTGCCCACCTAAACATACAAAGCCCAATACATATCCATCTCTTAAAAACATTTGTAACAACCTATAAAGATGCAGCGTGGAATCTTAACATCACCTGCCATATTGTCCTGCCACGGCTTCTCTCCCTCTGTCTCCTCTCTCTTCCTCCTTTCCGTTTCAGACTCATCCTCTTCCTTCAAACTTTTCTTCCACCCATCCTTCCTTCTTGTCCAATGACAGGCCTCCTTCTATCTTGTACCTGTCTCACCTGTGACATCATCCCACATCAGGGTGTAATTTATGGAATAATAATTTATTTTCCAAAACAAAATCATAATTTTTTTAGGATATTTATCGGTTATTTTATTTCCATTTCAAATGTTATCCCCTTTCCCAGTCTCTCCTCCAAAAGCCCCCAACTCCATTCCCTTCCATTCGCCTCTGAGAGGGTATGCCCCAACCTACACAACCACTTCTACCTCACCCCTCTAGCATCCCCCTTCTCTGGGGCATCAAGCCTTCACATGACCAAGCACATCACCTTCTCACTGAGGAAGGAAAAGGCATTTCTCTGTTACATATGTAGTGAGGGCCATGAACGGGTCATGTATGCTATTTTGTTGATGGGCTAGTCCCTGGGAGTTCTGAGGGGTCTGGTCAGTTGAAACTCTTGTGCTTCCTATTTGGCTGCAATCCCCACCCAGCTCCTTCAATCCTTGCCCTGACTTTTCCATTGGGGTCCCCAGGCTCAGTCAGATAGTTGGGTGTAAGTATATGCATCTGTCTCAGTCAAGTGATGGTTGAGCCTCTCAAAGACACCCATGCCAGGCTCCTGTACAACATGGCCTAAGCAATAGTGCCAGAGTTTGGTGACTGCACAGAAAATAAATCCCAAGTTGGGACAGTGTCTGGATGACCTTTCCTTCATTCTTTGCTCCATTTGTGTCCCAGCATTTCCTATGGATATGAATAATTCTGGGACAAAAATTTTGATATGGGTAGGTGGCCTCATCCTTCACCTGGGGCAATGTCTATCTACTGGAAGTTGTCTCTTCATGTTCCTTCTTCCCAGTGTTGGGCACATTGTTTACTAGGAGCCTTGCACATTCCTGGTGTCTGGGACTCTCTAGAGTTTCCTTTCCCTGTCTTCCATCCCACAGTACTGCATATTTCTATTCATTCCCCTGGCTTTCTGGACATCTTTCCTGTTCGTATTCCTGATCCTGTCCCACCCAGGTCTCTTCTGCCTTCTACCTGCCATGATCATTTTGTTCTCCTTTCTAAGTGGGAATAAAGCATCCACACTTGGCCTTTCCTTCTTATTAAGTTCCATGTCATCTGTGTTATATCATGCGTGTTCTGAGCTTTTTGTCCTATGTCCATTTTTCTGTGAGTACACACCATGTATGTGTTTTTGGGTTTGGTTATCTCACTCAGTATGATATTTTCTACTTCCATCCATTTGTCTGCAAAATGCATGATGTTCTCAGTTTTTTCACTATTCTGTAATAATTTATTGAGATGCAATATGAATATTAACAGTAGTATGGGCAAGTAGGACAAAATGCACATCATTTACATCACTCTTCAGACACCATCCAGGTGAAAATTGGACACACAATAACCTATCTAACATTTTTTAGATCCAAGTATAATTAAATTTCAAATTATCATATTTTATAGAACCAGAGCTAAGCCTGTGCCTATGTAAGGACATATAATAAATATCAGAGTCACACCAGGGGTAACACAAATCTTTGTTATTTTCAGATTATTTACCTATCTGAAAAATGCATTTCTATGCACATCTGTAGTTATAGTGCTTTCAAAATTCTTTTGTGGATTTGTACAGAGCTGTATGGAATAAATACATAAAATGAAACAAAGTGATCCTATGATTTTTTTTCCCTTGTGCGCAGGGTTTTGCTTGCTTGTTTGTTTGTTTTATTACTGAATTTACTTATTTACATATAAAATGTTATTCCCCTTCCCAGATTTCTCTCCTCAAGCCCCCTATCACATCCCCCCTCCTTCCTGAATCTATGAGTCTGCTTTGCCACCCTCCCACCCACTCCAAATTAAACACCCAAGCATTCCCCTGCATGGGGGCATAGAATCTCCACAGGATCTAGTGCCTCCCATCCCATTGATGCCAGATAATGCAATCCTCTGCTTCATAAGCAGTTGGAGCCATGATTTCCTCCATGTGTACACTTTGGTTGGTGGTTTAGTTTCTGGGAGCTTTGGGGTAGAATAGGGGTCTGGTTGGTTGATGTTTTTCCTATGGGGTTGCAAACCCCTTTGGCTTCTTCAGTCCTTTTCTAACTCCTCCATAGGAATTCCTGTGTTCAGTCCGATGGTTAACTTCTAGCATCCATATCTGTATTGGTTGGGCTCTGGCAGAACCACTCAAGGAACAACCATGCCGAGATCCTGTCAGCATGTATTTCTTGGCATCAGCAATAGTGTCTGGAGATGGGATGGATCAATAAGTGGGGCAGTCTCTGGATGTCCTTTCCTTCTGTCTCTGCTTCACTCTTATTCCCTGAATTTTCTTTAGACAGGAACAATTCTGTGTTAATACTTTGAGATGGATGGGTGGCCCAAACTCTCAAATGGGGGCCATACCTAACCTCTAGATATGTTCTCTACAGATTCTCTCTACCTCTGTTGGGTATTTCAGCTAATGCCATCCACTTTGTTGCATCCTGGGAGTCTTTTGCTTTCCTGGCATCTGGAACTTTCTAGTGACTAACCCCAGTTCCCCACTCCCCATTGCTATACACCTCCATTCAATTTCCTACAACTCCATACTTCTCCCCAGTCTCCTACCATACCTGATCCTTCCCGCATTTTGCTCTCCCCCTCCCTCTTTCTCCAAGGTCCTTCACTCCCTCTCCCTCATGATTATTTTGTTCTCCCTTCTAAGTAGGACTGTAGCATCCACACTTTGGTTTTCCTTCCTCTTGAGCTTCATATGGTCTGTGAATTTTATTGTGGGTATTCCAAGCATTTTACCAAATGTCCACTTAGTAGAGGGTACATCTCTTGTGTTGTTCTTGTGGCTGGGTTACTTCACTCAGGATGATATTTTGTAGTTCCATCCATTTGCCTGTTAATTTTATGAAGTCATTTTCCATATCCATTCTTCTGTTAAGGGACATCTGGGTGGTTTCCAGCTTCTGGATATTGTAAATAAGGCTGGTATGAACATAGTGAGGAGCATGTACTTCTAGTGTTATGGTGAGACATCTTTTGGGTATGTGTTCCAGCTGGATCATCAGGTAGACATATTTTTAAATTTTTGAGGAACTGCCATATTGATTTCCAGAGTGATGATTATACCAGTTTGCAACCCCATCAGCAATGAAGGGGTGTTCATCTTTCTCCACATCCTTGATAACATTTACTTTCCCCTGAATTTTTGATAATAGCCATTCTAATATTAAAATGTTTAAGTGGCAAAAGCAACCAAAGTCTCTTTCCTACTTTTGTTCCTTTTTTTAACACTTAGAGATATTTATTTGCATTTCAAATGTTATCCCCTTTCCTGGTTTCCTCCCCATAAGTCCCCATCCCCTCCCCCTCCCCCTTCTTCTATGAGGGTGTTCACACACCCATCTACCCACAGCTTCCCACCTCCCCACCCTGACATTTGCCTACGCTAGGGAGTTCAGAACCAAGGGCTTCTCCTCCAACTGGTTCTCAACAAGACTTTCTCTGTTACATATGCAGCTGGAACCATGGGTCTGCCCATGTGTACTCTTTGGATGATAGTTTAGTCCCAGGGAGCTCTGGTTGGTTGGTATTGATGTTCTTATGGGGTTGCAAACCCCTTCAACTCCTTCAATCCTTTCTCTAATTCCTCCAATTGGGACCCTGTTCTCAGTTCAATGGTTGGTTGCAGCATCTGCCTCTGTATTTGTTACACTGGCATAGCTTCTCAGGAGACAGCTATATCAGGCTCCTGTCAGCATGCACTTCTTGGCATCAGCAATATTGTCTGGGTTTGGTGGCTACATATGGGATGGATCCCCAGGTAAGGCAGTTTCAGGATGGACTTTCCTTCAGTGTCTGCTCCAAACATTGTCTTCGTATTTCCTCATATAAATATTTTTCTTCCCCCATATTTTTTGTTTTGGTTTGTTTATTGGATATTTTTATTTACATTTCAAATGTTATTCCCTTTCCCTGTTTCCCATCCATAAGCCCTCTATATCATCCCCCCCATTCTTCTTCTTCTATGAGGGTGTTCCTGCTCCCCAAACAACCACCTTCCTGCTTTCCCACCATGATATTCCCTTACACTGGTGGTCCAGCCTTGGCAGGACCAAGGGCTTCTCTCATTTGTGTCCATCCTCTACTGGAAATGCTGCTGGAGCCATGGGTGTGTCCATGTGTACTCTTTGGGTAGTGGTTTAAGTCCCTGGGAGCTCTGGTTGGTGGTATTCTTCTTATGGGGTTGAAAGCCCATTCAGCTCCGTCAATCCTTTCTTTAACGCCTCCAGTAGGACCCTGTTCTCAGTTCAGTGATTTGCTGCTAACATTCGCCACTGTATTTGTCACTCTCTGGCAGAGCCTTTCAGGTGATTACTGTGTCAGGATCCTGTCACCATGTCCTCCCTAGCTTCATCAATAATGTCTGGCTTTGGTGGATGTGCGTGTGTGTGTGTGTGTGTGTGTAGGCAGGATCTATAGGTGGGGCAGACTCTGAATAGTCATTCCTTCAGTCTCTGTTCCAAACCTTGTCTCCATATCTCCTCCTACGAATATTTTTATTCCTTCTTTTAAGAAGGACTGGAGCCTCCCCACTTTGGTCATCCTCATTCTTGAGCTTCACGTGCTCTCCTCATTTCTCATTCTTTGTCTCTTCAATGACAGTTCCAATAATATCAAAAAATAAGTCACATAGTTTCCTACTTTAAGACACTGTCATAATCAACCCAAAGTGAACCCAAAGTCAACCTACATGATTCCCTGGGCTCCGAATGGTCTTGGTGGTCGTATTTCTCAGGATTTATATTCCACTCTATGCACAACATGCCTGTTAGTCTCAGGGGAACTCCACTGAAGAGATACCCCTGTCCCTGATTCTCTCCCATGTTAGTGGCATCTTCACAATTCTGAGATCAGATCGTCAGTGCCACTGGGCTAAAAGACACACATACAGAAACACACAGACACACACAGAAACACACACAGAGGCACAAACACACACACACACACACACACACACACACACACACACACGAATCTCAGCATCTCTCTATGACCACTTCTTTGGTGGATTTTCCACTCCTACTAAGGATATACCTTAATAAATAGCCTATCTTAGCTTTTCACAATGCCAAGCCTCAGCTGCCTGATGGCTACTTCATGCTTTAACAAGTATTGTCGGGGAAAGCTTTATACCATAATAAGTACAGTTGCTTAACAAGGTGTATACTTGCAGTCCTCTGGACCCTTCTTTTTGTGTGCTTGCTGACTCTGATAAAATATTTCCCAGATGATTTACCATCAGTAATACTTGTCTCTTTGTAATAACATGGTTCTTCAGCCACAGTTGAGACTAGTATCAATTGTCTGAAAGAAAAACGAAGGTTTTACTTTACTTACTCAATTTGAAATAGCCCATGAAAGGCACACACAGAGTCTTTTTTTTTTTTTTTTTTTTGGAAGCTGGGGACCGAACCCAGGACCTTTTGCTTGCTAGGCAAGGGCTCTACCACTGAGCTAAATCCCCAACCCCCACACAGAGCCTTTAAGGGGGTCTCAAACTTCTCTCAGAAATATCACAAGCCATGCCTCCTCTACATGAACTTCTCTCCAAACTCTTGTATTCCAGTCTCCCATAGAACATACTACTGAGCTATCAACACTCAGTATAAAATCCCACTGACAGTTCCATTCAGACTTCAGATGTCTCCAGAATCTTTCCCAGGATGCCTGCTGATGTCTGTCAAAGCAATATTCCAAACTTGTCAACAATTTGTCTAGGTTAGAAACATAAGTAAACTGTTACTGTGATAAAACATCAGGACCAAAAGAACCTTGTAAACGGTTCATTTCACTTCTTTTTAAAAAATAGTATCTTTAATCCATTTTTAAGGTCCAATCATTATCCCCCTCCCAGTCCATTCTCCTTATCCAATTCCTCCCCTCCCATATCCAAGAGTATATGCTCTCCCCTCCCACGTTGCTAGGCCTCTCTACTCCCTGGGATCTCAAGTATTTCCATGTTTAGGACCATGTTCTCTAACTGAGTCAAGACCAGGTAATCCTCAGCTGTATATGTGTCATGGGCCTCAGACCAGCTAGTGTATGCTCCCTTGTTGGTGGCACAATGTCTGAGAGAGGTCAGAGGTCAAGATTTTCTGAAACCGCTGGTCTTATTATGGGGTCACCCTACCCCTCAACCTCTACCCTTTCCCTAATTCAACCACAGAGGTCCCTGACTTCATTGCATTGGCTTTCCAGTTTCATGAGGTCCCATTTATCAATTCTTGATCTTACAACCTGAGCCATTGGAGTTCTCTTTAGGAAATTTCCCCTGTTGCCAATAAGTTCTAACCTCTTTCCCAACTTTATCTTCTATTACATTCATTGTATCTGGTTTTTTTGTGAAGATCCTTGATCCCTTGGACTTGAACTTTAAGCAAGGTGACAAATATGGATCTATTTTCATTCTCCTACCTACATACATACAGACAGTTAGACCTGCACCATTTATTGAAGATGTCTTTCCTTTTTTTCCACTGTATATTTTTGTCTTCGTTGTCAAAGACCAAATGTCCATAAGTATATGGCTTTATTTCTGGGTCTTCAATTCTATTCCATTGATCAACCTGTCTTTGTACCAATTCCATGCAGTTTTTATCACTATTGCTCTTAGATCAGAGATGATGATTCTCCCAAATTGTTTTGCTATCCCGAGTATTTTGTTTTTCCTTTTCTTCTCCCTGGTTTTAGTGGGTTTACTCCAAGTTTCTCTTTATTTAATTTGATATTGGCTGTTGGCTTGCTGTATATTGCTTTTATTATGTTTAGATATTGGCCTTGAGTTACTGAACTCTCCAATACTTTTAACATAAAGGAGTGTTGTATTAAGTCAACTGCTTTTTCATCATCTAATAAGATGATCATGTGATTTTTTTCTTTGCGATGTTTTATATAGTAGATTATGTTAATGGATTTGAGGAGGGCCAGCTTTTAAAGGCTAGGCTTACCACGTAAAATATATGGGTTCCTTTAATCTTATACTTCTATATCTCACTCAGAGAATTCAGGGCAGGAACTCAAGTAACTTGGAAAACCTGGAGGAAGAGATTGAGGCAGATGTAATGGAGTAATGCTTGCTCCCTATGCTTTGGTAAGATTGCTTTCTTATACAATCAGGACCTGACATAGTACTCTCCAGAGTAATCTAAACCCTCTCACCTAAAATATCAATCCAATAAATACAACATTGATTTGACCCAAGGCCTGTTTGGTGGAGGCATTTTATTTTTAAATTGACTTTCCCTTTTCCTAAATAACCCTACTTTTTGTCAAGTTGACATAAAATTTGACAAAACAATGAAGAAAGCACAGAGGAACAGCTTGGGTCAGTCAGGCCTGTGGTGGTAAGTTCTGCACATCTCTTGTTTATATACCAGCAGACAAAAATTAAGGAGGCAGGCCAGGACCAGGGATCAGTGTAACAAATAAGACTTCTGAAAGTGAGGTACTAAAGCCTATTAGGGCCCATGTTTCAAAGTTTCGAAGACTTCCCAAAAAGAACACTACAATTATGGGATTAGTGTTCAAACACACTAGCGTATAGAGAATATTTTAATTAAAAACAAAACAACTTCAGAAAATGCATGTATGTGCAAATAAGTAGGAATTAAAATTTCTGAGCAAAAACCATCTTTGTACTTAATTTTGACTAAACTAACATTAATATTAATAGCTTGAATAAAGAACAAACTATGATACTCAAATAAAATAAATGATAAAAGAATAAAATAATGACTGCATTAATGTTTAAAAATTTGTAGGTTAAATGATGAATCACTCATATTTTCTATACATTCCTCAGTCTCATATTTGCAATATTTCAGCATAATCATGGGTGAGTGTACTCTCTTTGCCATCATTTGAAATTAGTCTTTTCTAATAGGTTGCATCCTTTTTCCTTAAAAGGATATGCTTCATATACTTTTGTTCTGTATAGTTTTTTGTATTTCCCCCTTAATACACTCATATAATATACAATTATGTAATTGTATAGTCTCAGATATATAGTCATTGTTAGAGACAGAGTGGTGAAGAATAATAGTTTATTCTCAAAGATAAGTCAATGCTCATAAAATAATTGTACCTAAAAGAAAAATATGTAACCAATTTGAAGGAAAGTGAAAAGGTGCACATTCCCAATTGTCAATATGGCAGCAATCCAGGTGTGCCATACTTATAATTTAGAAGTTCAAAGTTGTCTAAGTTAGCATTATAGTATGGTATTTGCTTCCATTCCTTGGACTGCTTGTGAACTTTTTATATTAATTTGTTTTAACTTATTGATAAAGTGTTATGTCCTTGCTTCAATCTTTGTTGCAAACTTTCACATTATCAAAAAATTTTCTTCTGCTTTCCATCTCTAATATTCTAATATTTCTTCTGCTTTATTTCTCATCTCTAATACTATCATGCACAGACTGTATTACTCCACCACTCTATTGTTGGGAAGACTTGGATAAGAAATATGTAGACATTGCACTTTGTATAAGGCTTTTTCATTTGGTTAAATTATTTCTATTATTTTAAGTTATTAAAAATGAATGGTAATATCTCTTTAGAAAAAGAATGGCACATTTAAATATCCAGATCAACAATTAATATAATGTAGAACTGAAGACAAATGCTTCTGAGTGCTGTCAAAGTTTATTCTTGAAAAACTATAATATCCTTGGAGTCAAAAATTATGGTGAAAAAACGGTTGTATTCCTTCTCCAGGAAGAATGTTTCCTTGATCTTCTAGCTTCTGATGGTTCTAGCCATCCCTATACTTTTGGCTTCTGGACTCCTATTTTGATGTATTTTGTTTCATTACCCTCTCCATTTCCTAACTCTTTTTCATTGCTTCCTATTTTAGTCTTCATTGCTACTGTTACTACTACTATTACTACTACTACTACTACTACTACTACTATAATTATTATAATTATTATTATTATTATTATTACTATTATTAAAGTGTTGCTCACATTTATGTGTTTTAAATCATGGTGGCTTGGTATTAGATAATCAGCTAGTGGGCTTATCATCAGGGAAGAATGTTAAAAGTACTTGTCATCAGATTCAGGATTGACCCAATTTATACCTCTGAAATTAATGAATTCCTTTTGAAAGCAGCAATGTTTAGACAGAACAAATGCACTGAGTCCCATCATTGCAAAGGCGCCAACCTAAGATGAAGGATCAGGTTTCTAGATTTATTTTTATTTTAGAAGTTTGGATGTTTTGCAAACTTCTGTGCCTGTGCACAGTGAGCATGTAATGCCCAAGAAGGCACATAAAGCCTACTTAACTCTAGAATGGATTGACTTAGAATCCCTTCTAAGAATCCATCCATACTAAGAATCCATTATAAATTTGTAGGTGCAGTTAAAAGGAGTGAAGATCGTTTATTTATTTTTTTGCACATGCTTATTGTCTGAATTTTTAGAAGAAAATTATCAAATAAATAATTATTATTTATTTTTTCTTAATACCATTCTTGTTTATCTTGCAGTTTGTAAGTGTGGCTCAATTTTATAAAAATATTAATAGTAGATGAATTGATTATACATTAGCTGCTACTTAGTAATTATCTGCCTTGAATAAAGTATCCATATTTCCATTAAACTCCTCAAACATTTTACATTCTCTATGTAGTGTTTATTGACTGCCTTACTGTAAAATACAAGTGAGGTGAATAATTAATACAAAACACTGGAGTTTAAACTCAAATGCCCATATGTCAGGTAATGCCTTTCTGGTGCGACCAGGCTGACTGAAAACTTTCTCTTAAACTCAGAAGTGTACCACTGACTTAGTCTCCTTCTGTAGTGTTGTGTTTTATTAAAAAGAACAAAATATGTACAAAAATAAGAAGCAAAACTTGAATACAGAAAATGTGGTACATTTACATAACGGAGAACTACTCAACCATTAAAAACAATGACTTCATGAGATTCACACACAAATGGATGGAACTAGAAAATATCATCCTGAGTGAGATAACACAGTCACGCACAAGGTATGTACTCACTGATAAGTAGATATTAGGAAAAAAGCTCGGAATAACCATGATACAACTTATAGACAATATGAAGATCTTTCCTCTTCTTGAGCTTCATGTGCTCTATAAATTTTAGCTTGGGTATTCTAAACTCCCCCAGAGCTTCCAGTGACTAAACTATCAACCAAATAGTACACATGGGGCAACCCATGGCTCCAACCTCATATGTAGCAGAGGAGAGCCTTGTTTGGCATCAATGAGAGGGACGTCCTTGGTAATGTGAAGGCTTGGTGCCTCAGTGTAGGGGAATGCCAGGGCGGAGAGGTGGGAGGGAGTGGGTGGAAACACCCTCATGGAAGCAGGGGGAGAGGAGATGTGATATTGGTATTCTGGAGGGGAACCCAAGAAAGGGGATTGCATTTAAAACGTAAGTAAAAAAAATCCAATAAAAGAAAAAAAGAAAGAAGAAATAGCATTTAAAAAAAAAAACAACCAATGATAATAATAAAAAAAAGAGTAGTTTGTTTCTACTATGTGACTTCTTTGTATAAAACAAATTTTCATTTGTATGTAGTTTGTCACAACTCCTCAATTAGTGATGCATGCACATGTCTACACTTCCTTTCAGCTCTAGCATCACATCTGGTTTAAACCTATGCAAGCCTTGTGTGTGCTACTTCTCTCTTTATGAGCTCATATATGCATAGGTTCTGTTGTGTTTAAAACACCTTGTTTTCTTGGTGTCCTTCATGTCCTCTAGCTCTTACTGTTTTCCACCTTCTCTTTTGCATGGTTTCATGATCCCTGAATGATGGGCTTGATAGATACGTCACATTTTTGACAGTGTTATGGGATTTCTTATTCTCTATGTTTTGTCTATCAGTCTCTATTTATTCTAATCTGCTACAGGAGGAAGCTTCTCTGGTGATAGGTCAGCAAGAAACTGATCCATGAGTACACCAGAATGTAATTAGTAGTCATATTATTGCAAATTTCCTTTAGCAAAACATGAGTGTTTGGTTTCCCCAGCAGCAGACATGAATTCTATCTCCTGAGATTGTACTTAAATAAACCAGATATTGGATCTTCCCACAAGCTTTGTGCCACAATTATCCTAACATATTTTAAAAGCAGAACAGCATAAGAGAACTTGTATCTTTGTGGGTGTTTATGAATCTCCTTTAATAGCATATGGAATAGCTTTTGGAACTAAAACTACTAGCCAGTCAGGGTAAAGTTCAGCACCAGCTCACTTTCACTATATTCAGTGAATTACGTAAGTGATATTTTCAGCAATACCACCTTATTCTCAGTTTATGGAGAGTAAGCAATAACCTTGGCTACAGCCTGGGTGGTTGGACAATTACCTTGAGAATTCTTTGGCTAACAACTCAATTGCATGTACTCAATTATATGCAAGTCATTTCCAGTACTAGAAGCTGCTGACAAGAGATGTTCAATTTGGGCTCTGACTTCAAATCAGATCTTCATAATCTTCAAATATGTAAACATTTTAGTAAGCTTTTATTGTGCTAAGTTTTCATATTATCACAAAAATTGCCCTCAATTTTAGCTGCCGTTCTCTGCATTGTCTCTTCTTCCCCTCATCTGTCCCCCTTGCAACTTGATATACCCATTGCAGACCTCCCTACACTTGTGCATGCATAATTATTTTATTCTCCCTTCCTAAGAAGATATACTCCATCAGTCCTTTACTCTATACTTGACTTCTGGGGATCTTTGAATTTAGCTTGTTTATCATTGACTTAAGAACTTACATCTACATTTAAGGAATTACCAACATATTTGTCTTTCTTGGTCTGAGTTACCTCACAAAGGATGATTTTTTTTCCTAGTTCTATCCATTTGCATGTGAATTCCATGACTTCATTTGTTCAGCAACTGAGTAATAGTACATTATCTATATGTATCACATATATACTTTATCCATTCATTTGTTGGTGGACACCTATTTTTGTTTCGGATTTCTGGCTATTAGGAATAGTTGTGATGAACATGGTTGTACAATTATCTATGCAGTAGGATGATATGTCCTTTGAGTATATTGCCAAGAATTGTATAGCTGGATCTTGAGGCAGATTGATCCCCAATTTCAAGAGAAACTATTACACTAATTTACACAATGACTGTACAAATTTGCACACCTACTAGCAACAGGTGAGTGTTCCAATTACTCCACATCCTCACTAGCATGAGCTGTCATTTGTTTTACTGATCTTAGCCATTGTGACAGGTATAAGGTGAAAACTTAGAGTAGTTTTGGTTTGCACTTATCTAATGACTAAAGATATTGAATACTTCTTTAAATGTTTCTCAGCTATCTAGCACACTACTTTTGAAAATTTGCTGTTTAGATCTGTGCCCCATTTGTCCACTGATTTATGTTCTTGATATCTATGTTTTCTTCCAAATATTTACATTTTCCACATAGGTGTTATGTTAAGTTAGATTTAAGTTTTTCTGTGATTGTGAATAGGGATCAATTTTTAAACTTCTGTATTTGTATACATTTTTCAACACCATTGAATGGTTTTCATTATCAAAACATCAAAAATTGTTTTATGTATTAGATTATTCTTAGATTTGTATTTTATAAATTGGTTTCAGGTTGATTTCAATGTTGTATCTATGACTAACTATGTGGCATGGCTTGAAATTATGTATTGAGCCTCAGTCTTCTTTATATGTTCAAGACTGGTCTGAAAATTCGGATGTTTTCTGTGATTCCACATGAAATTCAGCTTACTTTTTCATTTTTTCCCTGTTAAGTAGGTTACTACTATTCTGATTGAGAGGTTTATTGGATAATAAGTTGTGCTGGAGAAATGACTCAACAGTTAAGAGCATTTGCTGAGCGCTTCAGGTTCAGGTTCCAGGGACAAATGAGGCATCATTAGATTCTTCTGGTCACCCTGGCAAGTCAGGTGTATATACATAGTGAGAATAAACAAATGCAGGCAAAACCTTAATATACAAAATCAATAAATAAGTAAATACTTAGATATAGATAGAGGTAGGTAGTTGCAGGTACCTAAGAAGAATTAGAGAGGGGAGGATGTGTGGAAATACTGTCTCAGATATAAATCTTCAAATAAAATTAAAACAAAATTAACAAATTAATACAAATATGAAAAATAAATTAATTATGCTTTTAATGGTTGTTTAAGGTTGCATTAACTAACGTGGAAAATCATTTAACCTTCCACCAAACCCCTAAAACTAGATGACCTGAAGTCTTTGCTGACCAATATATGACTATATATCCAAAATGAAATAAAGTCATCTTGGCAAATGGACATGAGTGCATAAGTAAAGAAATATACCTATGTATCTGTCATAGAATGAAAGGATAAAAATGTTATCCATGTAGTTGAGTATTAATCACAAAGAAAAACAAAAGCCTATGAGTTATAAATAAGATAATAGACCTTGAGTGTATACTTAGTGAAACAACCCAAATGAAGAATATAAAGAACACAGGTAATTGCTCATATATGGAAGCTAAAACAATATCAGTGTAGAAAGGCACTATTTATTACATCATTAGGGTGTCATAGGAAGGATGGTAAGTAAAACAGGACTGTATCCAATCAATGGCTATAATATTAGTACATAGATTACCATATCAAATCTTATTGTATGTACAACTAATATGTGCTTACTAAAATCAAATCTTTTATTACCACCTGTGAATGTATCTTTATATGGTTTGAGAAGTTCATACTTCCCTACATCTATCTCTTATCCTGTGCTGTCCAGTTTCATGTCAACTTGACACAAGCTGGCGTCATTGTGGAGAACAACAATTGAGAAAGTATCTCTACAAGATCTGTCTGTGGACAAGCCCATGGAACATTTTTCTTGACTTGTGCTTGAGAGTAGGAGGGTGGGAATCACTGTGGTTGCTACAACCTGGATTGTATAAGAAAGCCAACTGAGGGAGCCATGAAGAGCAACCAAGTAAAGAAACACTGTCCAATGGACACTTCACCATTTCCTACATCATGGTTATAGCACTGAGTTCCTGCCATGACTTTGTCAGAAGATGGACTACACGCTGAAAGATGAAATATATTAAATTTCCCCAACTTACTGTTGTTTATAGTTTCCTATCCCAAAGTTAAAACTGAACTTAGACACTCTCATCCCTACTATTCTCAGACTGTTGTTTATAGCATTATATATAGTTTTATCAAAGAGATCTAAACTAGTCAAAGTGCCTGGAATAAGTGATTATGGAGGGCTCTTCTATTTAACTTCATTTCATCCTTTATGTTCCTTATTTTGTTTATAACCCACTGACTCCAGTTAGATAGTCTCAAACGAATTTAGGTATTATACCATCAGTTGCAGAATGGTCATCCTATGACTGACCACAGTCCTGATGCAAAATTACTTTCTCTACTCCAGCAGCCATCAACTGTCAATAATTTTCAGCTAGAGGTATCTCCTTCCTATTTATGCTGGAATATCAACTGGCTTAATATTGTACAGTTAGATACAACTCTTGTGAGACCATGAGAGCAATGGGTCTCCTATGTCTATAAGATACTTTAAGCAGTCTTTTCCACTTCTGACTCTCACATTCATTCTATTTCCTTTCTCAATTTCCCATATCTTAGGGGTAGGGAGTAATATAGATGTCCCACTGGAGATGAGCCCTCCATAATCACTTATTCCAGGCACTTCAAATAGTTTAGATCTCTTTGATTAAACAATATATATATATATATATATATATAATGCCATAAATAACTCCTATGATGAAGACTGACAGCTATATTAAACTGTTAATAAAATTACAGTTATATAGAAGAAGGCAGTTTGGTCATATGCCTCTTTAGTAAAATAAAAGTAGTAGGTTCCAATTGGGCCTGTTTTTGCTATCAGTTAAGTATTCTTAGCAATGTTAACCGTACTAGGTAGAAGTTTCCTACTATGGATTGAGACCTAAGTGTAAAAAGAAGAAAATTGGTTATCCTAGAACTTCATGCCATTATTTTACCAATAAACAGAAGTCCTTAGCTTACATCACATAATTTCCAGGTAAGAACATTTAAAATTTTCTCATCACCTGCTAGCACTATTAAAGCTTATCATCAGGGAGGAAGTTTACCACTCATTGTCAGCGTGACTTCTGTGTCCTGTGATCAGTATGGGTATTGTCTTTAGCAGTGGAAGAGTACAATCAAGACCTATTTGGAAACCAAGAACAACCGTAATATTCTACATCATTATCGAGATTCATTATTGTTGTTTGACTTATTTTGACTCATTAATATAATAAAGGGTTTCATCTAGCCCAACATGGTTACAAAGTTAAATAGAGATGACCTTGAATTTAGAATGTGTTTCTATTCTTGGGCAATTTAGGGCTAGGTATTAAATCCATAGTTTGGGACTTGATGAGCAAACTCCTTGAGCCTAAAACATGCATGTTTATATAAATTTAAATTTAAAGTAAGTGTCTTACTTCTATTTTCCTTAATTTAGCATAATAATATCAGGATACATATTTTGTAAATAGTTACAAAGAAAATCCTAGATTGCATCATTTCTTTGAAATCATACCACCTAAACGGGAATGTTTAATTCATTCAAACTAATGATTTTTATAGCTATAGGTTGTACAGATGTCTTGCATTCTACATTGGAAATTTTAATCACAGACATACAGACAATACAAAATTAAAGTCAAATTTTTTTTCAAAATATGAGGATATACATATTTGAGCAGGTTGTATTTAATTATTAAGAAATATATGTATATGCAAGTACATACATGCATTTAACAGCAATTAATAAAAATAGAGGCCATGAATTTGAAGAGAACAAGGAGGGTTAATTGTGAGTGTTTGGAATAAAGCAAGGCAATGGGAAAATTTTGTAATGATAATATAATCTCAAAAAACTGAAATAACTAAAATAAATGGAAGATACTTTCATTCCCTTTGTAGGTTCAAAATATATTCTTATCCAGTTTGTACACATAATTTTCATTAGAAAACATTATAGTCGATTTCACTGATGTATCACTAACGTTTTCTTTAGGATAAGCCAATACATTAAGTGATTAAAGTATTAACTATACATGCATTGCCTGCTTGTGTATGTTTTCAGGAATAATAATTAAAATCTTATTTATAAATAAAATAAGGTTATTCCTAAATATGATAATGTAGAAATGTTTAGTGATGAGTAAGTCGTCTTTGCTGCTAAAAGGCCATGTTTGGAAGGAAAAATAACACTGCCTTCCAAGTGCAAAATACCTCCTTTTCCTTCCTAAACTTTCAGCATACTGATAAAAGAGAGATATTTGTGAAATATACTCTATAATTTTATTCACATTCATTAAAAACAACAGTAAAATTGTATTCACCATTTAATAACTATCACTCTACAGAGTTTCCTTCATAAAATCCCATTATTTAATTTATTCAATATCTCTGCTCTTCTTGCCTAAATGTTTATAAATCGAGGTAATGCATAATGAATGTGCTGAAATTTATGAATGGTTTTAACATACACTTTCAAGAATCCTCAGGGGTAGATACAGATTACATGTGAGGTAAAGTAGCCTGCCTCAATAACAACCTGAAGCAGAATTCCTTTTTCCCTCTAAGGCTGAGAAGAATGGTCTTAAGCTGGGGCAGCTCTTTCTGGGATAATATATCATTATTGGAGAAGAAAGCAAGGGTCATGCTTGTGTATAGAATCAATTGGTATTAGGTTTTGTACTTTTACATTATTGTTCTGGTTTGCTCTGGTTCATGAAGAAGAGACATGAAACATAATTTATTTCAAGTTTGCCAGAAGGCACCAATGTTTTAAAATTGGTATTCATGTATTATTATACTTTATATTACAAAAATATTAAAGAAACAATAAAGGAAATTGGATTTTTACAAAGGAGCTTACTTCAGGCTAAGCTCAGCAATTTGATTATTTTTTTTTCTTCTGTGCTTCTGACAACATATTATAGGATTTAAAACATCACCTAATAACATTTGTCAACTTGATAAATGAAATAATCCTAGGCAAATATTAGTAAGTGTAGATTAATTAAAACTGAGAAAAATTGGGTTATCATATCTGTGATAGAAATAGCAATTTTTATACTACATACATTGTTAACTATCTATGTATTTGGAGAACAATCAAAGGAATGTGGTATTTGAACTGATCCATTGTCCATTTAGCTAAAATTACTACTAAATATTAAACACCATTCGAGAAGGATTTGGAGCAAGTTAGTAGCTGGGAAACATGCTACACAAATGTTCTCCACACTGAATCAGCATCTTGTACCGCAGTTTCCTACCAAACTACCTTCATGAAAGCTTAAGATGAACCATAGGGAAGCCTAGCAACTGGCTTTAGAACAATATAAAGAAAAAAAGGAGTCAGGAAGGAAAGAAAGGACTGTATCTTAGTTTCTTCATATTCTATCCACATAAGAGGATGGAGGTTACCTCCAGATGCAGTGAGGAAGCAGCAATTAAACTGAAATCTTGCAGTAGGTAGACCATAAAGAATCCCATTGTGCTTGGTAGAGTCTCATAAAGAGATGCACTGAGAAACATTATCTAGAAGCCAAAGCAACATTTTGTGCCTACTCTCTTAAAGACACAAAAGAGCAGAGTGTGGGCAAAACTTCACTTGCTAAAGAGAGGCAATTGGAACAAGCCATGATTACACCTTTGTTTTCCATTCTATGTCTTTTATGGTCAAACCCAGAAATATACAAAAAGCTGGTGAACTGGATACTAGCAGAAGCACACAATTGTCAATGGTGAGCTTCTCTTAATTTCAACTGTATCACCAGTGTGCTGTGAGGAAAGTTTCCACCCAAGGCTCAGCAAACAGGATGGATGTAACTGGGACTCTAAAAACTGTTAGAGCTACTTTATGACTTCATGTAGTTTCCTGGACACTGAAAGGAAGTTACACATAGAAATTAAGAGTAATTCTTTATCAGGTACAAGCTAGGGCAGGCTCATTTCAGACTTAGTGCCATCATGAAGAGGAGAGGTTGGCAGAAAGTGTCACTCCCAGGTTAGATGCTGCTGGCAGTTAAGAGATAATGGGAGTAGAAGAATCATATTTTTAAGGTTTGGCTACTAGTAGGTAGACCATCTAAGACTCATATCCAAAACCATACAAGATTAAATACATATGGCAGCAGAGGACTTGAGTTTAGTTCCCAGAATTTATGACAGTTGATTTACAACTACCTGAAGTTGCAACTTTAGGGGTTCTGACATCCTCTCCAAGCCACCAAAGTCACTTGGATTCATAAGCACATAGCTACACACAGTTATACATAAATGCAAGTTTTTAAAATATTTTCCTCTTTATATATTGAAAAACACATGTATCTCCCATGTATAATATTCCATCAACACAATCTTAAGTGGAATGTTAATTTTATAGTAGAAAGCAAACAGTGTGAATTCTGGCAATCAATATTCGTGAAAGCGTCTGGATGAGTAAAACACACAGCATGTATATACTCGATAAGAGTGAGTCACTTCCTGTGCAGCTTAGAAAGGCTCACTGAGGATTTTAAGACACTACTCAGGGGGAATGTAAATGAAATATCATCAACTATTTATGTATTTTTATTGGATTTTCACTTTTCTATCATATTGTCTATAGATAGCTAAGACAATAGGAAGAGAAGTTAAACAAAGGAGACACAATTATAAGGTATCTACTTCTTTTTAAATACTATTGCTTTTTTATCTATCATATTTATAATGGCGGTATTAAATATTCATATGTAGTGTTAATTTTACTATTTTTATTACATAATCTTATGTAACTTAAGATATTTAAAAATATCTTTTAGTTTTAAAAACTGTCTGGACACCAGCGTACTAGACAATGAGAGTTGAATTGCTAGATAATAGACCGACCAAATAAAACAACATGCAAAAATTAAATAGAAAAGCCTTTAATAATTATTGCAAGAACACATATTTCTAAAATCAGAGAAAACAGTGTTCCTGTGTTCTGTTTATGTGTTTCATTGATGTGTGTAAATGCATATGTGCTTATATATCTTGTGCTTATATATCTTATTAGTTCATATTCTCACCATTGACTGACAATTTTTAGAAGTTATTTCTTAGTATTTCTTCAATGAATGAGTAAAAATTTATAACAATCTATTTGAATACTGATTTTTTCAAATCAAAATACGTTACAGATACTACATTAAATCATATTGACACTTTTGGTTAAAATAATCTTCATTTTCATATAATCTTTATTTTAAATTTTTGATTTCAGAAGTTAAACTCTTTGAATAGACAAATATAATAGAAATATATATATATATATATATATATATATATATTATGTAAAATATATATATATTTGTAAAATGTATTTGAACCATTGAGGTGGCTCAGCAGATTAAAGCACTGGAGGTCAACCTAAGTAAAATTCCCAAGCCTCACAGGGTGAAAAGAGAAAACCAAACAAGTCATACCAGTTGTCTTCTGAGTTCCATAAAAACACCACTTTGCATGAACTCGCGCACATGTGCACACACGCACACACATACACACACACACTCACTCACACATACACACACACACACACACACACACAAATCCATGAATGCAGTAATGAAAATATTTTAAGATATTATTAAATGTCTTTCATCACCAGACATATCAGCACACACCAGCAATCTTTTGGATCTTTGGTAACTGAAGCAGAATAATTTCTTTCACTCCAGATCAAAGTTCCTGTCTCAAAAACAAATCATTATGCTATGATAGTCATGTTTTTATTTCATTACAAAATGACTCAAAGGGAGAGGAAAACAGCCCAGTAGATAAGCTTGGTGAACAAGTATAAAAACCCATGTTCAAATCCCCCAGAATCATAAAAAGGCAGGATCGGCAGTGAGCCCCTGTGATCCCAGCAACAACCCAAAGAAACAATCTTGGAGGTTAAAGAGGGAACACTGCATTGGCCCGCTAGACCAGACAATTGGTAAAGACCAGGTACAGTAGAAGATCTGTTCTCAAAAACAAACAAACAAGCAAGCAAACAAACAAACAAACAAAACAAACAAGTTGGAGGATGATAGAACTGACACTGGCCTCTACTATCTGCAATGTTCATGAATTGCCACACACGTACATAAAAATGCACACACTGAAGTGCGTGTACTCGTACACACCCCACATGTACACAATAAATGACACAAAATGGAAACTGTTTTTCCAAAATATTAATGTATGTATTTTAATGTAATCATTGGTAATTATGAAAAGTACATCTATGTTAGCCTACTTTTACCATTAGTTATATTTTTATTTTGCTTTTCTGTAAATGTGAATAAGAAACATTCAGGACACGTTACAAGGCTAAACAAACAGCTTTTTAAGGATAAAGCAATTTTAACTTTTTACATTTATTGCTGTAAGAAGTAAGGTTATGTGAATGACAGTTCTTTATGAAGCACTATGCTCTAGTTTTATTACTAATTCCCTGTGCATCTAATCAAACACTACATATGGTTATAACATTGATTTCTTAATTTCATGAAAATTGCCATACCAACAGCTGGCCTCTGGAACAAATGAATATGTCAATGGCTGATTATAGATTAATGATATAGCTATTCCTCAAAGGTGAAGCAATTCACATTCAAATTTAGCCCTATGGTAGTCTAGGAATCATATTTAAAAGAAAAACTCCTTAACTTGTATACTTAAACAGCTTATTGCTAGAAAATAGAACGATTTTTAAGATAAACATGACTTAGATGTGAAAAAAGATTGGAGAAAATCTAATGCTAGCATTATTGAAAAGCATATAAATGATATGAATGTAATGACTAACAACACCACAGTAATTATTTATCAAATTATCCTCTGGGCATCCATCAACAACAGGTTATGAGACATAATTATTAAGGATCAATATTTTAAATTTCTTTGTTTATTCATACTTAAATATTATGTTTGAAAATCAGAACATGGACTGGAATTACCTTCCCATAACATTTCTTAAAACACATGTCATTATTAATGGAAAATGATGTAGAACTTTAATTATAATAAATTATCATGTATATTTTCAGTATTGCAACATGTTAAACTATTCTGATGAGGAGCATTCCTTTTCAACTCCTGTCCACTCCAAGCATAACTTACGTATCTCTCCATCATTTACTTATTTACAGAAGAAATGCCTAGTCTCAATCGTTAGTTAGGCAATAAGGAAATTAACAATGAAGCTAAAGTTAAAATGTTTGTTCCCACTTTTGAGAAAGTACTGTGGCTCTTCCTGCTCTTGATCTTCTCAGTATCTGAGTGACACGATACACAGACTTATTTCATTTGAGTGACAATCAGACTCACATATGGATTATGAAAGCTAATGACACTAGACACAGATTTAGCATTCATGGATACATGTAAGGCCTTTGGGCTAAACTTGAAAAACCAATGGTGCTCCAAGTCCACTTTTCCCCTTGAGTATAACCAGGCCTCTTGTGCACTAGGCTGGGCAGGAGGGAGGGAAGATTACCCAGGGCAGGTGAGTATAATTTAGGCTTTTGTTGAGAGTGTGAAGAAAATGACCACATACATCTGAACACAGCTTCAGAGAACTGGTACAGTTTAGTTGGGGAGCAAGGAAGCAGTATTTGTGCCTCTTGGCAGGTAGTCAGGGTCTCTGGGGTAAGGTTTGTGTGGCTGTGTATAATTGCCAGGACAGAGGTTATTGGAAGATACTTCATCTTCATCCTCAGGGGCAAGAGGTTCCAGGAAGTAAAAACCTTATAACATAAAAAGTAAATAAATAAATAAATAAATAAATAAATAAATAAATAAATAAATGGAATGAGGCCGGGTAACTGTGAGGGCAGTGTGAAAGATTAAAAAGAAGAATATTTTGTAACTTCCATGTGTATAGGGACCTATGGAGGTCATGAAGGGAAGTGTCGATGGAAACAGCTGCTAATAGTGACTGAGAGAGAGAAGTGCAGTAAAGACCAACTTGGAAGCAGGGACAAGCTGGTGGGGGAAGTGTAAGTCTGCATAGCCATTAGGGTACAGCATACTCACAAAACCACTTCGCCAATGTTAGTTCCACAGATTGCCAATGGAAAGCTGAAAATGATTATTAAGGTTGGCAAACATGGTGTCATTAAGACTGGTGGATTCTGTTAAGCATCTCCAATGTCGATAACTTCCATATATGAAGGCTTTCTGGAGGCAGTCACTCAGGTTGTAAGGAAAACATAGGAAAGGGCTGAGGATGTGGGAGATGGACCTGGGGTGTACAGAATTCTTAGTCCTCTTCTGGCATTCTTCAAGTGAGCAGTTCTCAGTTCCTATGATTTTATTGTGTCCATTATTAGTGTCTCTAGGAAAGAATCTCCAACAGTAGGTATTAGGAGACAGATGTAGGAGGGGAATGGATGGAAGTAGAATGAATAATAACAAAAACAGCCATAAGAATAGAGGAAAGGGAAATCTGGGGAGGGTACATGGCCAGTGTACCTGCCATTTTTTGAGCCAGCTTGGGATAGGTGGTAATGGGGCCAATGCATCCTGTCCTCATCTGAAGCATCCCTGGGGTATTTGGGACTGAAGCTCCTTTCATCCTTTCTCCATTAATCCTTTCTCTATTACAATCCCACAGTCCAGATCAGTGAATGAAGTTTACAGGTAACTGTCTTTTCACAAAATTGTAATTGAAAAAACTCTGTGTGATGCTTAGTAACAAGCATGTGTTTATTCTATAATGTGATTCTTTTCTAGGATTTAATTCAAGAAGAAACAGATGTAGGGTGGAAACAAAAAACAAAACCATGGAATGTAAACATTATGTAGCCTTATTGCATTTAATATAAACACTTGGACGTGTGCAACAAAAGTATCCCATCAAATAATTATTACAAATCAAAATGAATGCTCTCTCTATCTCTCCCTCCCTCCCTTGTTCTCTCTCTCTCTCTCTCTCTCTCTCTCTCCCTCTCCTCTCTCTCTCTCTCTCTCTTCACACACACACACACACACACACACACACACACACACACGACTTTATTAGCTAAGAGTGGGTATTTAGTACTCATATCCACATTTCTTAGCTTTTCATGTTTTTGCTAAAAGTAATGTCCAGTGCAGTGACTAAAGGGCTGGAATTGGACACAAAATAATAAATTTAATAAGGTACATTTCAATGCTAAAAATACATTTCATAGCTTTCAGTACAATGAATCCTATATCTGATCAATAAAATACATTATGATTGATCCCATGTTCTGCTTATTCTGGCCCTCAACTCTGGCTGCTTTCCTGGAGGCCCTCCTGAAACCAGGATGCCAAGTCACTCTGGATATAAGGACACTAGATGCAATTTTCACCTGTAATCCCATAATTCATACATACGACAAAAACTTCAGCAGAGACTCCCTTTTTGCTTGAAGATATTTTCATGACCAGAAACCCAAGGCACTCAGACAAGAAGACCAAAGAAGAAACAGAAACCAAGGAGGTGACACATCCAAAGCTACTAATTTAACAAATATAAATTCAGAAACCAGCATCTAAATCTATAATAATCCCAAATCCAGATGATTAGAGGCCAGTTTAAGAACACAACAGCCTGGACAATTTGGCACCAGGAGAATCCAGGTATATTGCTATGTCATCTATGAATATTCCTACACATATGAAATATAAGAAAATGATCTTAAATATATTCTTATGAAGATGTTAAAGAGCTTTAATGAGAAGATTAATAAATATTTTAAAGTAATACATTAAATATAATTAGACAAGTAAAGGAAATGAATAAAAGCACATACAGAAATGCAGATGAAGCAATAAAGAAAAGACAAACTGAGGGCATCCAGTAGATGGACAATCTAGGTAAGCAAATAAAAACCAGCAAAACAAGAGATGTTAGACAGAATCTCAGGTTTACAAAATACGATAGAAAAATTAATACAACAGCCAAAGAACATGCTAAATTTAAAAAGTTCTTGATATAAACATCCAGGAAATCTGGGAAACTGTGAAAAGAATAAAAGTAACAATAATACAAAAAATAATAATTTGAAGAATAATACAAAAATACTTATATGTCAAAGTTACAGAAAATATTTTCAACAAAAATGTTGAAGAAATTTTCCTAACCTATTAAGGAGATGCCTATTATCATACAAAAAGGTTACAGGACAGTAAATAGTTTGGACCAGAAAAGAATTCCCTAGACATATACTAATCAATAAACTAAGGGTACTGAACCAAGACAGGAAACAAAGCATCACATGACAGAAAAGGCTGAGACCCAGTGGAAGGTTTTGGGAGGTCCAAAGTCTTAAGGACTTGGAAATTTCAGGAGATATATTGAATGAAGGGAATTCCAAGTCCAAAAATATCATTTAATAGACCATTTTCTTTGAAATACTTTAGTATGCCACTTCAGACAGATTGGGAAAATGTGTGTATTAAAGTATATTTTAAAAACTGACCTTTTTCTTCTTTGGGCCTGAAGGGAACATGGGTGACTTTGGAAACTGCATTACATCAGCATACCTTCATGGCTTTAAGTCTAGAACTTCCTTCAGAAGTGGGAAATGTTTCTGCCAAAAGAGAGGACAGTCAGCAACCTGAGGATAAATTCCAGGCCACTAACGACTACTTTATAACATACTCCCAAAGGAAACACTATTTAACTTTTTATTTGTTTAACATTTCTTTCTATTATTGGATATTTTTTATTTACATTTTAAATGTTATTCCCTTTCCTTTCACCACCCCCAGAAACCTGCTATCCCAACATGCCTCCCCATGCTTCTATGAGGATGCTTTTCACCCACTCACTCACTCACTCCTACCTCCCCACCTTGACATTTACCTAAACTGGAGCATCGAGCCTTGACAAGGCCAAGGGCCTCTCCTCCCATTGATGCCCAACAAGGCCATCTTTTGCTACAAATACAGTTGAAGCCCTACTTCCATCCCTATGTAGTCTTGGGTTGATGGTTTAGTCCCTGAGAGCTCTGAGGCATCTGATTGGGTGAAAGATTGGAAAAGAAGTCTAAATATCACTATTTGCAGATGATGTAATAGTATACTTGTTACCTCAAAAATCCACCAGAGAACTCAATCTGATAAACAACTTCATCAAAGTCACTAGATATAAAATTAATTCAAAGAAATCAGTAGCCTTCCTCTGCTCAAAGGATAAATAGGTTGAAAAATAAATTAGGGAAACAACACCCTTCACAATAATCACAGATATTGTAAAATACCTTGTTGTGACTCTAACCAAGGAAGTGAAAGATCTGTATGACAAAAACTTCAAGTCTCTGAAGAAAGAAATTGAAGAAGTTAGACGATGGAAGGACCTCCCATGCTCACAGATTGGCAGGATTAATATAGTAAAAATGCCCATCTTGCTGAAAGCAATCTACAGACTCAGTGCAATTCCCATCAAGATTCCAAGTCAATTCTTCACAGAGTTAGAAAGAGCAGTTTGCAAATTTATTTGGAATATCAGAAAACCCAGAATAGTGAAAACTGTTCTCAACAGTAAAAGAACTTCTGGAAGGATCACCATCCCAACCTCAAGCTGTGTTACAGAGCAATCACGATAAAAAACAAACAAACAAACAAAAAAAAACCAAAAACAAAAAAAAAACTGTGTCTGATTTCTAATCTAAACATCTAATCTAATCAAAAAATGAGAAGAGCATGAAGAATGAAGAGACACTAAAGAAGATATTACTAAAGCTTAAATCACATATTAAGTCTCCACACATTAATAGTATGAGACTTGAACACCTCTCTCTAACCAATGGACAAATCATCTGGACAGAAATTAAACAGAAATGATTGAACTGACACATGTTATGACCAATTGGACCTAACAGTTGTCTACAGAACATTTCACACAGGTCCAAAAGAATATGAATATGCCTTTGTCTCAGTACATCATCAAACCTCCAAAACAGATCAAATAATCACACACAGAACAAGTCTCAATAGATACAAGAAAACTGAAATAGCACCCATATTTTTTCAGCCCACTATGGATTAAAGCTGGAATTCGACAACTAAAACAACAGAAAGCCTACAATCATATGGAGACTAAAGAATTCTTTACTGAAGGACCACTGGATCAAGAAATAAAAATGTTAAGACATCCTATACTTTCTAGAATTCAGTGAAAATAAATTCCTAACATATCCTGTCAAGGGCCATGCAGGAAGAACTACACATGGCTTTAGAACTCATGGACTATGGCTCACTAGTTAACACAACCACTGTGGGTGTGCCTCAGAAAAGCAAACTACCAAGTGCTAAGTAACCTGAGGACTTCCTGCTCTTGTGGAGTTTTGCTCTGCTTCTTGCTTTCACATCCATCTTAATCTATGAATTGTTTGAAAACTCTAAGGGGTCTTCTAGCCCCTTACTGGGCATTACCATTGGGACTCAAAATAATAGAGCTTGATCTTTTTCAAGCATTGCTGAAGCAGATTAATGAAGCAATCCTCACCCTTACAAAGAATTTGAAAAAAATAAGTTGTGAGTGTTATGTTGAAAATCTTAGGGAGGAATATGAAGTTCATAAAAAACACTCTAAATAGTTAAGCTGTGGACATTTGAGGTCAGAGAACAGGACCATTAGCAGACTAATTAGCATTGGCTGACATGATTGTTAGTCTCCCAGCAGCTAACAATTTGAAATAGCTCTTCAGTCAGGTCTAGGACTTCATGTCCCAAAATGAAGATCTATTATAGAACATTTCCCAATTCTACATTTTCAAAACAATAAATAAATCCTGGAGGAAAATAGTGTGGGATGTAGGAATCAAAAAGGGTGTCATGTAACTCTTCAATGGAACTATTTCCCCAGCACTCCTTCTTATAAAACTATATCTTGCAAATCTAGAATTATATTATTAAAAAAGCTGACTCGATGCTTAGAACACAAACCTGAATGCTACATTTTCATTTTCTCCAAGTGAAAGAAATGACTACTATGATTTTCTTCTCATAATTTTTAAAAAATACAATCTGGAGACCATCAGGAAATATATGTGTTTCTAATTTTAACTATTAAATTTATTTTCTACATATGGCTGGTAAATAGTTATGTAATACTTTCAATTTAGAGTAAAAATATTCATGAAATAATTCCATCAAATTTTCAGGTGGCCCACCAAGATGTCTGAGTGGGTAAAGGTACTTGTCTGCAAACCTGTCCACCTGAGTTTTATACCAGAACTTGAAAGGGGGGGGGGGAAGAATGGACTCTCTGAAGATGTCCTCTGATGTCCACGCATGGAATTTGTCATAATGCACACACACACACACACACACACTCTCTCTCTCTCTCTCTCTCTCTCTCTCTCTCTCTCTCTCACACACACACACACACACAGAGACACAGACACATACACATACCACTACACAAATAAAGTATAATTTGAAGCTTTAGCTGCATTATCCCATGTTTTGTTTAAAAATTTAAAATACAATTAAATTACTTAGAAAGAAAATGCTATATAATAATTCTTATTCTAAAACATTTACAGATGTTTGTCAATGTGATTGACAAATTACTAATAAATATCCTAAAAGTAACATGGAATTACAGGTCAAAAATAAGAAGTTATGGGAAAATAATGCAGATTATTTTATGTTTAGTGATTTTAGGTCACAAATAACAAACTCAAATATTCACAGTTACCACTCCTCCAAAGAAGATATCACAACCAAGATGCTGGTAGCCATGTATTGTTACCAGACTAGATCTGTATTAGAGTTTTCAAAGAAATACAATAGATACAAATTCTATAACTAGTAACAACATAATACCTATGATGTCAGTTATAACATACAACTTATTATATTCTGGTAATAGAAAATTTTTTACTCTCTGTATGATAATAGTATTTTCCACACTGAGAAATCATTTACTTCACAGTTCCAAAGATTATAGATGTTATAAATACCAAATAGAGATATAATGGGCACATGAATAGAATTAGAAAAATCATTCAGCAGGGTTCTCAGTAACTAGTGTTAGATCTCATAGCTGAAAAATTATAATAATAAAACATGTCATTATATTTTTCTAATAACTCTATAGAGAAGGTGTAGTAACTATCAGTTGTAATTGCAGCTCAAATTCGGCAATCCATTTAATTTTATTCCTGATAGAAATAAGAAATATTGTCGATTCATTTCTTAAACTGAAGGATCATAACTGGTTAAGGTATAAATCTAACATGTACATCAAACATCAGTATATCTGACTTTTTTCGTAATGAGAAATTGCATTTCTATCTCAATTTAAGCTGCAAAATTGTAAGGAAATTTTATTATAAACATACATATTATAACATGTGAGATAAGTTGCACTGATGTAGGATCAGACAGTTATGACTGAAAAACCTAATACTCCAAACATTTAAATATACATATTTTTTTACTTTTAGAGCATAGAGAAATATTAAAATAATTATGATACTTGACTCTGAATATTTTAGACTTCTCAAAAGTGGCATGCATTATTAATGTTATTATCATCCAGTCTAAATAATTTAATTTTATAAGAGAGTTAGCAAACAACTTTCAAAAATGTTTTTCTTACTATGTGTGGTTATGTGATTGCAAAGTCATATAAGTTTGTAAATTTTTATTATCATACACTATTGTTAATACTATTTATGCTTTATCATGTAAATGTCTTAAAGTTGTGTTTTCAGTTTTATTTGAATGGAAAAATAATAGCTATAACGATTCTGGCAGTATATAAAATCATTAAGTAATGTAAACATCCTGAAACAGCTCAGACTGTTTTTCATAGAGTAGAATGACCTAAATGCTTTGGCATAATTCAGACAAGTGTTAGAAATATTGCCCAAGTCCAAATGTATATAACCTCAAATGGATTGAGATAGACCCAAATGGTGGTTCTATCTCCTGTGAATGATACTATGGCAATAATTGTGATTCCCAGTTCTGTGAGTGTCCTCCTATGTAATGGGTAAACACCATTTTTCACAATAATTTCAAATTGTTTGCATTTGACAAACATTTTATAAAATGAACTCAATAGTTATTTTCATATATAAGTAGATAGTAGGAATGGAATATTTTAGTGTTAGTGCTCAAACTCCTGAGTAAAAATGTCAGATATAAATTAGACTGTTAAATATCCAATAAATAAAATAGTTCTCCAAATGTACAGATAATTATATACACAAAATTTATAAATAATGAATTATAGTGAAAATTTTTGCTAAGTTATATTCATAGAATTTGTAGCTAACTTGGAAAAGTAAATTGTAGATTTTTTATGGAATTTCATCATCGGGGGAACTTGAAGGTATCTGTTTTTAAAGTAAAGAACTATAGATACTTGCCATTTATTTTTTATACTAATCTACAGAATAAAAGAAATTGATATATTGAACAGGCTATAGGTATAATGAATCACTGATAAAAGAGATGAGATATTGTGGATAGGCCTGGTGCTGTTTGTTTTTTTGATGCTAATTCTTCTTCCCTAAGAGGAGCTTCATGGGATGATGTGTGAATGACATACTCAGGTGACTTTATGAGAACCTTCCCCTAATGGATAAAAGTTTCTAGGAACCAATCATTGGACGAGGAGTAGGCAGGACTTTGGGGTCAAAGGGAGGAGAAAAGAGGCAGAAAAAGGCAACTTGCTTTTTGCATGGGAAGTGCTTGGAGGATAAAATGTAGCTAGCAATGTGTGAAAGTTGAAGTTTAGAGACATTTTATTTATGATATTAATTAAAAATTCTTTATGATTGAAAATAATTTTCTTTGCAACATCTCAATATCTGTGCATATAACTTCACCAATTAAAAATTTTAGTAATAGGCTAAAAGGATATTTTACCCATCATCCTACTTGGCTGGTTTTGTGTGTCAACTTGACACAAATTAGACTCATTAGAGAGGAAGGAGCCTCAGTTGAGGGCATGCCTCCATGAAATCCATTTAGTTCTCAATTAGTAATCTGTGGGGGAGGGCCCAGCCCACTGTGGGTGGTGCAATCCCTATACTGATGGTCATAGGTTCTATATAAAGGCAGATTGAGCAACCTATGTGAACCAGGTCAGTAAGCAAATTCCTTCATAACCACTGCATCAACTCCTGCCTCTAGGTTCCAGCTCTGCTTGAGTTCCTATCCAATGATAGACTATGATCTGGAAGTGTAAGCCAAATAAACCCCTTTCTCCCCAATATGTTTTATGGTCATAGTGTTTCATCACAACAGAAACTCTAACTAAGATAACTACTGAAATTAAAATCTCAGACAGAAACATGGTTTTGAAATGCTCATATGATTCTTTTATTTGAGAAGATTGGAGGAATAGAATATTAACTATATTTTCATGAAGAAATTAATCTGATTCATCTAATTTGTTGATACAATAGTTACATAATACTAGATTCTATGTTGTCTTATTTTTAGATAATATGATAATTCTTGAAGAAATTTCTGCTAATAGAAGAGTTTCCAACTCCTTCCAAATGCCTCAACCATTATAACATAATTAAACAAATATCATTTATCAAAATATACCGACAGTCTTGCTGAGAAGGTGACTCGGTGCACAAAAACAGGGACCGGTATGTGGATTTTAAGTATTCATTTTGCTGACAGATATTTCAGTATATTCATTTAATCCAAGATTTGAGTGGACAGGAACAGGCAGATGCAGGGAATTCCTGGCCCACAAGCCTATGGAAATTATGGGTTCGATGCTCACTAAGAGACTCTGTATTAAAATGAAAACTGAAGGAGCCTGACAAAGATATTGACAATCAACCACTGGCTTCCACATGAACTTGTACAACTACATACATATGGTTCCATACAGAGAGGCACAGGAAACACCCAGGAACGCTTGCATGTACACTCACATGCACATGTACACACTGGCACAAGTACAACAGGGAAGTAGCCGTGTGTTTATTTTGGGGTAAACAATTATCTTTGTAGTGATATAATTGTAATTCTGAGGGTTCAAACATTTCAAATTACACATTTCCAAGATTTTTGGTATAAAAATATTTATTAATTTATTTTGAAGGCACAAAAAAGTATTTTTCTCTGTTGTAATATTGATGGATATCTGTTGTCAACAAGGAGCACACCATTCAACATAAATGAAACCCATTCTATTTACTCATTTATTATATATATGAATGTGATCACTTAAAAGCTAGTTGCCCATAGAAATTTATGTAAACCAACAAATAAAACGTTATTTACTAACCAAGAAGTAGCAAAATGTCTCATTTCCTAAAGTTCATCAGTACTCATAAGGTGGAAATTAATCAAGTAAACTGAAAATTGTAAGGAATGGAAGGAGTGATAAATACTTATGCCCACATAATAAATTCTTTAATTACTATTTGATCTAGCACAAAAAGAAGCATTTACTTAATAGTGAATATATGAACATAATTAAAAAGAAAAAATCAGATGCTGGTCATGGTGTACACATAAATCCAAAAGGCCCAGAATCAGAGGCAGGTATACCTCTGAATTGAGGTCATTTTAGTTTATAGAGCAGGTTCCAGAACAGCCATGGGTACACAGGGAAGCCCTGTCTTCTCCACCACACCCCCAACGAAAAAGCAAAGAAAGTGGAGAGAATTCCAATAGTAAAAGAAGGAAAAATTCAATTTCCAACTAAACATCGAATTTTATGTACATAGTGTAAACATTTAGGTTTTAATAGCTCATTTATGCTCTGATAAATTTATTTTATGTTTTTAAATTATTTACATTAATAGAATGAAATTATTTTAAAAAAATCATCCATATGGTTAAGAAGACATTATCATATATCTTAAATAATTCTGGAATGAATACTTAAATATAAACAGTTTTATTCTTTACCTTGATTTCCTATGAATACTTGATGACAATATAAATATTTGACCCAGGGCTCCAATTGCATATATAGCAAAGAATAGCCTTGTTGGCCACCAGTGGAAGGGGAAACCTTGGTCCTGCCAAGGTTGGACCACCAGTGCAGGGGAATGTCAGGGGGTCTGGAGTGGTAAGGGGATTGGTTGAGGGGGAACACTCTTATGGGGGAGGGGGAGGGGGTAGGGAGCTTATGGACAGGAAACCGGGGAAGGGATACCATTTGAAATGTAAATAAAGAAATATATCCAATAAAAGTAATTTAAATATTGCATTGAAAATATTTGTTTATGTGTATAGACTAATAGGAAAAGGCAGTAATTATTCTTCACCCTCTGATAAGACAATTTCTAATAACACAATTCTCAGAAATCATGAAGAAAATACAGTCAATAACAAAAACAAAAATGAACAAAACTATATTCAATTGTCATCCACTATTATACCTAGAAAATATTCTTTACATGAATTTTAAATTATCTAATGATTGAATAATTTGAGAATTTATAATGGCTACTTCATATATGAAGCACATTTCAAAGAATGTTCAAGACACTGAAGCAATCTAATTAACTTTAAGATATGCTCAGTCTGTAAAATCCTTGAAAATATTATAGATGGGCATGAATCCAAGCAAGTCAATAAGACTCAACATCTATCAGATTATAGTAGAAATAGAGGCAAATAGGATAGTCTTCAATTAAAGACTTGAATTTTCTATTATTTTTAAGAGGAAAGATTACCTGAAAGGGCTGGGGAATGTAACTCAGTAGGTAGTACACATGTCCTGCAAAGCATGAGGAATTCAGTGCAAATTTCAGAAACCACAAAATCCCTGCAAGATCACATGTGTCTGCAATATGAATGTTCCTACTACAAGATAAGAGGCAAAAGTCATGAGATTGTCTGAAGCTATGGAATTCAATTGCCTGGCATATATAGGTACAGTGAAAGAAATGGGGTTGGTAACACATTCCTTTAATCTTGACACTTGAGGGAGAATATCTCTTTGAATTCAAGAACAACCTGTCTATGTAGTTCCAGATGAACCAGATCTAATTGGATTACATAACAAAATTATTTAATAAAAATTACCAAATTTCATTTTGTTTTGACAGAGAGAGATTAATGAAATTTTCCTGGATATCAGTTTACTGTCAATATCATATATCTACTCTCTCTCTCTCTCTCTCTCTCTCTCTCTCTCTCTCTCTCTCTCTCTCTCTAAGATATATACAGATATATATATATATATTATTGTGTGAATTATATGTGTATAGAGTTGTATATTGTATAATATTATACAATTGGTAATTTAGGTATGTATTGCAAATAAAATCTCTCATTTGACATCCATCTTGGCCCTCTATTTCTTTCCAATCTTTTCCTACCCTTTTCTTAATGTTTCCCTGGCTCTTGATAAAAAGTTGTATTGCTGAAAGTGACAGTAGTATATTTTCCTCTAAGAACCATGACTTTAACGCAGTGATGGCAGGCTAAATTTTTCAGTAAAATGATTTGGTGAATAAAAAAAAAAAAAAAAAAGACAATGAAAAAAAAAAAACACTAACAGGCATTCCAATGGCCCTCCCTCCTCTTAAAATAACAATTCATAATGAGTTAATAATTGTGTAGTTAGAGAGGAGGTCTTCCCAAAAAACCTCTTGGTAAGTTAGAAATTCAATGAGGTCAAAATTAAACACATGTAGACAATACTTAATGAACTCAGCGATTTGTGATAAATTAATATAAATACATTTACAATTTATTATTAAAGTTTATGAAATTAAAATTGAGAATGGGGCAACTAAAAGCAATCCAGGGGGAGAAAAAGAAAGGGAGAAAATTATAGCTAAAATTTCATCAAAAGAAATATGTCTAAATAACAAAGCTTACAATATGAAAGTATTGAAAAGCTGAGAGAGTAGATCCTAACAAAACAAATATTAAGAATAAAATTACATATTCTTGTTTTACTATAAAACAGTAGATATTAAAGGTTTTTAATCTCTAAAACTACAAAATAAATTAAGCTTTTTATGAAAATACATTCATTAGAGCATGTAGGTAATAATTGTTATATTATATCAAAAACAAGCCAATCTAAATTATATACTTGGTACATTTTATGAGTTTATATTTATTAATATCAATCAAATACATAGATATATTATGTCTGTTTTCATATTTGAATGTTATAATTGTGTCATATTTATAGGTAATCTAATGAAATGTAGTTAGAACAAACTTGTGATTAAAACCTCACATGACTTCTCTTTTATGTGTAGATTTGCATGTACTTTATAATTTTGAACACATAATATATGGGATGAAGGAAATAAAAGAGTTACCCTCATTACTGCTTGTACACTGGCATTTCCTTTTATAATAGTTTTATTAAATTGATGATAGTTTTCCTGGTTCATAGTGCTATGTCATGTGTTTTTACATCAAAGTCAATTATCAGAAAATAAGAAAGGTAAACTGCTTCAAAATTAAGATTTCTTTAAAACTTACTATAATTAATTTCTTTTTTCACCTTGGTTTCTTCTAGAATATACTTGTTCATATTTGTGAGATTGTTACCCAAGATAGTAGTGGAATGATAATACTAACCTAAAGTTTAACTTTGTCACCATCTAATTCCTAGCATTCAGGATAGATAAAATGAAGAATAGAAAGGGAGAGAGAGAGAGGGAGGAGGAGGAGGAGGAAGGAAAGAAAAAAGAAAATATTCAACATGAATCTCTTTTTGGTTTTCTAGCATGGATAGAGTGTGATCCGCCTCCTCAAGATTTTGTAACTACAGATAATTTTAATTATTTTTATGATAGTTTCAAAAATTAAAGTGTTTTGTTTAGCTGTCATAGAATAAAGCATTAAGTAGTTAGAGAATATGGGACATTTGAAAGTAAAAACTGTGCCACTTATAGGAATAAAAAATAATGGATCTGTTGTGGAAATTATATGTCAATTCTTCAAATAATAAGATATGCAATTAATGTATAAACATTGACCTCCACTAATCGTTGAGGGGTTCACTAAGAAAATAAAATTCTTTGGAGTGTAGTTTTCAATTTCCCAGGAGGCAAACTGGTCTCCTCAGAGGGAGCCATAGACAATGAGTCCCTGATAAGTGATGACCCTGACTTAGCAAGGATAAGTATGGAGCTGAGTCAGCTTCTAGGACAACTGACGAGAGGAAATAGCAAGTGCAGAGATGAGCTGATTTCTGAAACTCTTCAAGGTCTCACCAAGCATAATGGAACCAACTTAATAACCAATCAAAACTGTACTTATGTCATGGGTCTGTTCTCTACCAGTCTTAGAGATTATATAACAATTCTGGAAAATTGCCCTATCCCTGCATAAAAGGGGGCCTGTGAGACCATGAAGTGTTCATCATTTTGATGAATGGTTGACACCTGCATGCTGGTAATTTCTTCGGAATAAATGCTCTTTATCTTTGTATACTATCTGAGTCTAGGGTTCTTCTTCAAGGATTCTCAGATTGCAATACTGCTAATGTTATGAAAGATAAATGATTATAAATGTAATGAATATTTGAACAGTGTTTTCATATGATCACCTGTAATAGCTAAATGATAGAAGAAACACAAATCCCTTCCACATAACAAAGGACTAAGTATGGCAAGCACACATGCATATGCACAAAATTTCTTTCAATTTAACCAATAAATAGAGATATGCACACTCAGATAGGTTTCAAAGGGGAAAAAAATTTGATAATGAGAGAGGTCTCATTGGGAATTTGTCTCCATGATTATTTAGCAATTTTATATAGTATTTTAGCAAATACTAACCATATCTGTTCTTCTGAGAGTGAAGTAATCTCAGAAGACATATTTCTAGCTCCAAATATTTACCTTTGAATGTTATTTACAGCTACCACTTTCATCTACAATTCTTTTTTCATTATTTAATTAATAGTTTGTTTTTTTTTTACACGCTAGATATTATTTCCCTCCTGGTCTACACTCAGACTGCCCCACGTCTAATACCTACCTCCTCTCATCTCCCCCACACACCCTACCAGACCTCTAAATTTCCTGGGGTCTCCAGTCTGATCTAAAATTCTTAATTAATAAGTGATTGCAATTTTTGCACATTTGGTGAAACTAAATGCAAGGGACTAAAACCAGTTCCTTTACATTTTCCCCCTAAAGAATAGAGTTCAGATTCAGTGAAATTTTCTAAAGTTGTGCAACAAAAATACTGCTTAAATAAATTAATGAAGTGGTAACTTTATTGTAACTTTATTCTAATCTACCATATTGAATTTGAGGGATTGGAGAAAAAAACTCAGTGGTTAAGAACTCATTTTCCTCTTATAAAAGGCATAAATTTGGTTGCCACAAGTTGGTGTCCTGTAACACCACTAAATATGGATCCATTGCCCTCTTTTTGGCGCTATAAAAACCTCTACACACAGTACATTTACAGACAAAAAAACACACAATTTTAATTCTGGCAGCATGACAAAGACCCACGAATGTGATCATTTTAAGTATCAGGTAACTAGTGCTCAAACTACTCTAAAATTATTTTAAATATTATACAAATATTGATTTGGGGGCATGTTCCAAATTATGCTTCATGCATGTCGTACTTGATATCTGAGAAAGACACATTTGTTGTCAATCTCTCAGGAAGCAATTGAACATCTACTGAGTCTGAGTTCAGAGTCTTCACAAGCCTATGAGGCAAATGATAATGAGTTATAAGGTCTCAAATATAGATAAATAAATATAAGTACATAGCATACTGTCTCCACATGGAGCATAACTGAATTCAAGATACTTCAATAGATTTTCTTCAAATGATTTTTTTTTATTTTCAAAACAATGTATATTCTTTTCTTTTAGAATAATTTCCCAAAGAGTATGTGTATTTTAGAAAGAATATTAAAGAAATATAGACATTTCGTTATTAAATAATCATAATTATAACATAGCAAGGCTATTATGAAATTTTTATCTCAGGCTAATTTTTACTATAGTCAATCTTAATCTGTTATTTCAGACACAGTTACTATGATTTAATTTATATAGAGAGTTAAAAGATTTAAGTGTATATTAAATTGAATTTTCCAAATTAAAAAAGTGTTTTCAGGATAGAATTCAGATATGTAGGTTGATAGTAATAAAATAAACAACTATATAATTTGATGTGTTCTTATTGTTTCCTATAGCCAGCATATCTTCTTGGGATATGCATATCTCTCAGGAATACGATTTCTTATGACACAGGTCATGGGATTAATTTTCCAGCAGAGGAAAAGATTAGTGTCGGTGAAAAAGTTAATGAAAGCATAGCAATATTTCAGAGTCTATGCCCTTTTGTATTCAGATTTTCTTGGCTCTACTACAAATATAAATAAAAAACCAAACAAAATGTCAGTATCAAGAAGACTGGGCTCAAATTTTGGTTTGATATAAATAATATATCACAGATAAATGCATTATAGTCTCCTTTCTAAAACTGTTCTTAAACACATTAACAATAATCTGTAACACCGTAGGAATTAAATTTAGGATAGTATAATCTAAAAATTATCACTTAGGATTATAGAAAGAGAAGCTAAGGCATCAATGATTAAGAGCACTGACTGCTCCTCCAGAGAACTGAGGATCAATGCCCAACACACAATGCAGCTGACAACAGTTTGTAACTCCAGTTTCAGGATACTGGGCACCCTCATGAAAACATACATGAAGGCAAAACATCAATGCACATGAAATAAAAATTATAAAATATATAAAAATCATATATTGAAAGAAAAACAAATGACTAGCTCAGTGAGGTTGCCACTACTAAATTGTTACCACATTGATTTCCATGTTTAATTTCCTTACTTGACACACCTCTAAAATAATTTAATATTGCGTGTTAACAATAGCATGCTGTAGACAGAATAAATTTGGTGTTGAAAGTATTGTGGGTGTGTTGGTATCTCTATTGCTCCACTGGGGTTCCCGCCTGTCTACCGGAGAAGGCCTCTTCAGGTTCCATAGCCCCATTGTTGTGAGTCACAGCTAAAGTCTACCTCAATGATCTTGGACACCTACCTTATGTCAGGTCTTTGTCTCATCCTGGAGATGGCCTCCGACCTTCTCAACTCTGTGAGTTGAAGATTTCCATTCATTTTCATGGTGATGTAGCCATCTCCCCTGTTCTTCCACACACAAGATCCTCAGCCCTCCCTTTCCCCTCCACATCCCCTCTCCATCTGACTTTTTTCCCTCCATCTACTTCTTACCCATTCTAACAGATTTAAGCATCTTCTCTTGTGCCTTGCTTCTTTTTTTTTTTTCTTTTTTATTAACTTGAGTATTTCTTATATACATTTCAAGTGTTATTCCCTTTCCCGGTCTCCGGGCAAACATCCCCCTCCCCCCCCCCCTTCCTTATGGGTGTTCCCCTCCCCACCCTCCCCCCTTTGCCGCCCTCCCCCCAACAATCTAGTTCACTGGGGGTTCAGTCTTAGCAGGACCCAGGGCTTCCCCTTCCACTGGTGCTCTTACTAGGATGTTCATTGCTACCTATGAGGTCAGAGTCCAAGGTCAGTACATGTATAGTTTTTAGGTAGTGTGCCTTCCTTCTTGTTTAGCTACCTTGTGTCTGTGGAGTGTAACATGGAACCTGTATTTTATGGCTAATATCTGATGATATTCTCAAGTTCCATATATTTGTCTGAATAATTCATGATATCTTAGTTTTAAGTAGATGAATAATATTCCAATGTGAGCCCCCAATTTTCTCTGTCTATAAGAAATGCACTTAAGGGGCATGGAGGAGAGAGTACAGACATGACCAAACAATAACTGCCTTAACTTGAGACTCAAACCATAGACAAACAGCAATCCCTGACACTATTAATGATACCTTGTGATGCTTGGAGAGAGGAGCATGTCATCCTCTGAGAGACTCCACCCAGCAGCTGACTCACACAGATACACACACCCACAACAAAGCTGTAGACGAAGATTGAAGTCTCTTGTGGAAGAATGGGAGGAAGGATTATGATAATGAAGAGATAGGAACTTTATAGGAAGACCAACAGACTCAACTAACCTGGACCTTTGGGGCTCCCAAAGAATTACCCACCAATCAAAGAACATAGATCGGCTGGAACTAGGCCTCCTTGCACATATGTAACTGATAGGCAGGTTGATCTTCCTATGGGCTTAAAGAAGTGAAACAAAAAAGCTGTCGCTTGTATATGGCATATGTTCTCTTAACTGAGCTTCCTTTTCTGGTCTCAGTGGGAAAGGAAATGACTAGCCTTGCAGAAACTTAAAGTGCCAAGGTATGAGGATACCCAGGGGACCCTACCCCTCAGAAGACATGGGGTTGGGGGTGAGGGGAGATGGTGGAAAGAGTGCAGCAGATGTGACTGGAGGGGGACAATGAATGGAATGTAAAGTGAATAAGTAAAAAATTAAATTAAATTAAAAAAAATAAAATGGTGTATATTCCGAATATCTGTGTTTTATAATGCTTAAATCTTTTCTAAATAGTAATTATTTATCTGAATAACAAATTGATAACTGCTATCATTATAGTGAGACAAGCATGAAGAATAAATGAGATTGATATACAAGTACGAAGTAAGCCCTGAATTTCCTTGATGTTTCCTCATATTTAATAGAAAAATTAATCTATTGGACAGTGAAGATGTTAATCTTCCAGAGATGATTTTAATTAATCCCTCTGAAATTTTAAGTAATGTCAACTAATATAACCACTTTGCAGTTAACAGTTTTCTTTTCTATGAGATCAATATTTCAGAATGTGAAATTAAATCTAATGCTCCTAGATTTGAGTTTCTGAAAGGGGTTTTATTTATTTATTTTTTTTCTTTTTGGTAAAGTTTTTTTTTATTATTATTATTAACTTGAGTATTTCTTATGTACATTTCGAGTGTTATTCCCTTTCCCGGTTTCCGGGCAAACATCCCCTTCCCTCCCCCCCTTCCTTATGGGTGTTCCCCTCCCCACCCTCCCCCCATTGCCGCCCTCCCCCCGACAGTCTAGTTCACTGGGGGGTTCAGTCTTAGCAGGACCCAGGGC
>NC_046163.1:27626559-27804460 GCF_011064425.1 Rattus rattus
AAAATGAGACCATAGTTCAGCAACTGTGTCTAGTATACAAGACATTCTGAATGAGAGAGAGGGACAATATTTGTATGTGTCCTTTTATTTTCTCAGATGAAGTGAAAAGATGAGAGCTGTGCACAAGCTCTATGAACACATGGTTGGGACTGAGCCCAGAGCATTTATTTCTCTCTTCTAAATACCCGTAGGCCCAGGTCTGGAAACTTACAGCCTCCATACAATCTAATCTTCCAAACTGACTCTCTCAATCGGGCTTCTCTCATGATCTGAGAGAACTGTTTCTCTGACCTCAAACTGACTTTGGCAGTGTGTTCTAAACTTCTGGCCCCCTCTCATTCTCCACCTCCTTTTGCCTTTACCTGTGTCTTGATGGTTCTATTACCTGTCTCAGTAAAACTGTCCCTGTAAAAGTGTCATACACACACTTATCACACCACTCTTTTTCTCTCTCTCACTGTTCATAAAGCAGTCTCTCTTCCTCTGATGTTCTCCTGTGAGTTGCACATTTTCTATGTCTGACTGATACTCTCTAATAATTTTTGAATTGTCACAGCTCCTTGCACTTTAACTTTCAAACATGGCTGCTTCCTACTATAAAATAAGCTTACATTTTTTTTATTTATTTATTTTTTATTTATTTATTTATTTATTTATTTATTTATTTATTTCAAAAGTTATCTCCTTTCCTGGTTTTCCATCCATAAACCCCCTAAACTGTCCCCTATCTCCCTTCTTCTATGAGGGTGTTCCTACCCCACAACCACCCACCCCTTCCCACCTCTCTGCCCTGACATTCCCCTACATTGCAGGGGTCCAACCTTGGCAAGACCAAGGCCTTCTCCTCCCATTGGTGCCCAACAAGGCCACCCTCTGCTACATATGCAGCTGGAGCCATGGGTCTGTCCATGTGTACCCTTTGGGTAGTAAGTTGTTTAGTCCCTGAGAGTTCTCATTGCTTGGTATTGTTGTTTTTATGGGGTTGCAAGCCCCTTCAGCTCATTCAATCCTTTCTCTAACTCCTCCATTGGGGTCCCCCATTCTCAGTTCAATGGTTCACTGCTAGCATTCGCCTCTGTATTTGTCATGCTCTGGCAGAGACTCTCAAGAGACGCTATATCAGGCTCCTGTCAGCATGCATTTCTTGGCATCAGCAATATTGTTTGGATTTGGTGGCTGCATATATATGGGCTGGATCCCCAGATGGGACAGACTCTGAATGCCCATTCCTTCATTCTCTGCTCCAAACTTTGTATCCATATCCCCTCCTATATTTTTGTTCCTGCTTTTAAGAAGGACTGCTTACTTTTATTGTTAGATCCTAAAGTTATCTACTAAGAATGTCTGTATTCCATCCAGATCATACTGTGTAATGCAGGGTGTATCTAGTTTCCTGCCAGGCATGATTTCTTGCCAGAGCAGCAATTGATGAAAAATATCTCTAAAAAAGGTTCACTGAAGCTTTAACATGGTATAATCTTTTTAACTTTGTATTGGTTTTTGTGAATTTCATATCATGCATCCTAATCCCACTCATTTCCTCCTGCCCTCATAAACATCCCCCTCCAGCTTTCTATGCTTACCACCAACAGAGAAAAAAAATCTTTTTTGGAAGCTGTAGTATGTCACAGTGTGTCCAAACCATTTGTTCATACTTCTTGCCTGCAAAGACGTTCATTGCAATAACTTTTTGGTCTAGTACAAAGCCTATGGCTTCTGCTACTGGTTCAATACTGGAACCTCACCATTTCTCTTCACAGATATCATGTTGTTGCTTTGTGTCATGGAGATCTTGCTGTTTTAAATTTATAGGACTGGCTACTTCATGCACTCCAACAATTTATCAATGGAGTAGATGTTGAAGTGGGCCAATTCAAAGCCTTGGATCTGGGACCTAGAGCTATCTAAACTGGCCAGCTCACCAGTTCTTCCACTGTCATGTCCTCAGTGCTGGCTTCCTTACAGCACCCATACCGAGGACCAGCTCTACTCTGCTGCCCAAGCACGGTACAGAGCCAGTTCTCCGAAGTGCAGAGCCAGTTCTCCGAAGTGCTACATCACATGAGAATAGGGCCAGATTTCTCTGATTTATATCGTCAGGGCTGGTTTCCCTGCAATTTCTGCAATATGTGGGGCCCTGCTCTCATGAATACTGCAGCTGGCTGGAGGCTGAGTCAGATTTCCTCCTCCAATTTTTTTCAGGGCCCAGCTGGATCTCCCGTGATGCCCGGGTGAGAGATTGGGCCAGTTCTGCACACCCCTTAGAGGTCAACATATCCCCAGGTGGCAGCATAGGGCAGGGTGGTCTGCCTGGCTTTTTTTGGTAACAGAATCCTGCTTCTGCAGGGCCGTAGATCCCAATGCTGTCCCTGGTGATATCACAGGCCATGATCCTACCATGAATCCAGATGACATAACCAGCAACTCACATCAGACTGATCATCAATAACGTCAAGTCTTCTTTCTGCCTCTCTTCACTGTGCCCACATCCATGTGTTTCTCATTCTCTTTCATTTCTCCACCACCTACCTTCTCTTCTTAGTGTCGCTGAAGATTTCAGAGTGTCAGAGCGGTCTCAAGAGTGATGTCAGGAGTACTATGTCCTGCTAGTCCATTATGAGGTATGGGAAGCAGCCATCTCATACATGGTTTGCTACCCTAAGCCTATGTAGCACCAGACTAGTGGTCATCTCAAGATAACTTCCTATCCAGGCTCTATTTTGCTGTTATGGTAGTTCCAAGTAGTTGTAACAGGATTGCTGTTCTTCCCCAAGGAGATTTTAGGTTCCTAATTTCTCGAATGTTCATAGGTCAGAACATTGAGCATAAACAGGGACTATCTTCTCTCTGTCACCTACTGACACACATGTGACACAGCAGTCACACCTGCATTTTGTCTCGGGGCAGGTACCATAAATGATTTTATTGTTGTTCATTGCTGTGTTTTCCTACGTGGTTCCGTTCATATACCCGAATAACTCCCCAGTCTGCCATGGTACAAAGCTCCATCTCATACACCAGACATGATGTTATATCCTTCTATCTTCACTCAAATCTACTCCATGTTTATTCTAGCAGTTCATATGTATAGCCACACCTGATGTTAATACAATAGTAAAACAAAATACATGGCGGCTAAAAATTTCAAATATGCCATAATCTCTTTTGAACTGTATCTTGTAATATCCAGGCGTCTTGAAGAATGCTTGGGTCACACATGGTTCTGACTTCACATTAGTTGGCATTATGAACTTCTGGATGCTTTTTCAGGACTTATCTTCACAAAGTACTAGAGAATATTAGCTCAGCTTTAAACTTGGTGCCTTTAGAGTTTTAATGGTGAACAATGGGCAGTGAGTTTTCTTATAATAAACATTCTTTCACAGTACTCATATAATACTAAACATCATTAGATGATGTTTAGACGGCATTAATGTAGATAAGACTATAAATCCTATTTTCTTATCGGTCATAAATGATTAATTTATTAATCTGTTCAACAATTTACACCACAGCATTCTGAGATCATGTCCAAGCAATTTGTTATCCATTCCATTCATTTAGGACTCCCCCATTTTGCTGTTTTAAAATGCACAGATACTATATTCAAAATCTTACAGTTAAAGACCCTTTTATTTAAGTTAATGGAATATATTGAAGTATTTGAATGTCTGTCCTGGAGATCTAAATTTGATGAATTAATTTCTAATTTTTATTTCCTATAATTGTGAAATAAAGCTATCATTTAATGATTTCATCAAAGCATTATTTAAAAGGGTTAAAGAAAAGAAACCTTCCAATTAAATTTTATTTTGAGGTAGTTGATGATATCCTTGAATTATGATAATATTTGAAGAACATAACATCTATAAGTACACACTTAGCAATGCTAATTCATATTAAAAAATACATGGGCATAATGCATTTTGAGGTATAAACCTCAAGTCATAAACCATTAAGCGTTTATAAAATTTAATATCACCTTATTTTGATACAAAATAATATGTGTTATAGCACCAATCTTAGAAATTATTAAATTTTCATACAATGTATATTAAAATGTAAAAATATTCCAAAATTCCTCTCATGTTGCACAGATACATTATTGAAGAATGAATGAAAACTACAAATATCATCCCAGTAATTTCATCTGGTGTAAATTAGTTGATGGAATTCTACAATCTGTAGAATCTAATAAAAAGTAACAAATTCTGTAAATATAACTTTTATTTGCTGGAAATAACGGTTGTCTCAAAGGCTTACTGCTGAATAACCCCAGCCTTTCTAGTTCATTCTGAACTCTGGCTGGGTGGTTCAACTCAGCTGTTTCAGCACAAATTCCTCCAAGCTGACTGATTCAAACTGTCTTCTCTCAACTTGTGAATGAATTGCTTTGCTTGGCTTCAAAAGTAACTCTTACAATCTGTTCCAATCTTCTGGCTCATTCTTCTTCCCTGGCTTACTCTGTCTTCATGTATGTACATCTTATTCTCTCCTTAATCGGTGTTTGTAAAACTATCCTGGTAAACCAAATCAAAACAAGCCAAAACAAAAAACAAGCTGCCTTTAACTCCTACAAACTAAACTGTCACAAGCTCTAGACTCTTACTCATTACTGACTTAAACAAATTGATTGACTAGAACTCATAGATCTGCAGGTCTCTGTCCCCTGAATGCTGGAATTATTTTATACCACTACTCCTGGACCTAAGCTTTTATTTACTTGAAACTTGCTCCAAAATATGCTGATTTTGAAATCAGAGATGTGCTTGTCTCTGTCTCTTGTGATTTAAGACATGTCTCTATTCCAAATGAATGTGATTCCTTGCTAGGCCAGAACTGTTGCAGGATTAAAATTCTTCTACAAATTTTAAATATACTTTTGAGTTTGAAATGACTTGGCATAAAAAATATTGAGGTTTTGTGCTGGTTTCAATGAGAAATGTGCTCCATTGACACAGAAAGTTGAGTATTTACTCACCACTGGCTAATGTTATTAGTTTCCGATAAGATTGTGGCTCACAGGATCAAATGTCTTTAATTATGGTATTTACATTGCCATTATTACTAGTGATATCAAAGTATGATATTCTGCTGCTCAGAATTGTCCTTGGAGTCATTTGCATTGCTGAGTTCGGAGGAAAACCCTCCAAATTATGAATTTTATTTTATGACTTTTTAGAATCTTAATTTTTAATTTAAATATTTTATTCATACAGATAGATATCCATAGACAGATACCAGACATGAATTAAAGGAAATCTATGGAAGAAATTTGGATTCCTCATTGGTCTTTTAAAATCTATATATCACTTTTCTATAGTCAGTTACATAATTTGGAGCCTGAATTAAAATTCTTGTTATAAGATGCAGACATATGATTTATTATGATGTTGGCATCAGTTAATTGTGTTTTCTTTTTCAAGCTGTCATTTCTATTTTTTGTGTCTGGGGCAGATGATAGTTTTCTCTTTATTTCAAACTTGATATCTGGTTTATTTAGACATATTTTGTAAAAAAATATCTTCATAGGAATTTCACACCTTCTTGAAACTCATCATTAAATCTAGTCCAGTTTTTGGTGGTCATTTTAGTTAATGAACATTTGCCAGAATATGGGCTTAGATAACATTGTATTTTCTTCTCCTTTGGGATTCTATAATGAAAGAACAGATATTACCTAAGATAGGTCAGGAACTATCCAGATCTGTGCTGTCTCCTGGAGGAAAATGAAATTAACATCTTCTCACATTAGGTGTAATCTCCAGCAAGGGGCTGTTCCTAAGGTCTGAGTGACCAAGAAACCACAAATTGGGAATGACTGGGACTTAGAGGCTTTCCATACCAGAACTTCTCACTACTGTCTGGCATCTCCTCACTTCCCTGCCTTTCTAAGTAAATATAAAATATTTTCACATTTTCAGTAGATACTGAGGGCAGTTGCAATAGCCTACATTGTTTTGACAGTTTCTTTTGTGTATATGTATGAATTTTTTGAGTAAAATCTTTCAGTAAGATTCATAGTTGTCAATCAAGAATACACACACATACACACTCACACACATATGTTGTATTTTTAAGTTATAATTAATGTAGATGTCAATTTGTAATTAAATTATAATGGAAATATGAAATATATAAAGGTTAGCTTATAAAATGCTATATTATTGGTATCAACATGAACTTGTAGCTTGTTTAGTGAGAAATCACATATATAATTTAATGATAATCACATATATAATTAATGATACCTGATATAGGTGGTAAGAGATATGTGATCCATGACCCATGATCCTTGATGAATGATGTACAATATACAATATATGATATACACGAATATATATAATAAATGTAATATATAATGAAATATAATAATTTATTTCAATGGAGTTATAACATGTTGGGTAATGGTGTTAATTCACCATCCTAAAGTCATAGTCTATCAGAATTCTTAAAGTCAGACATGGGGAAGACCACTTTGAATTGTTAGTTAGGGCAGTGCAAGAAGCTGTCAAAACAATTTTGGCTATGGTTACTGCCCTTGCTGTCTACCCAAAATGTGAAAGTATTTTATATTTACTTAAAAAGCTTGAAAAGGGAGTTGTAGCCAAACAATAGTTCAAAGCAATGATTTGGAAAACATCTAAGTCCCAATCATTCCCTACTTGTGGTCTCTTGCTCTTGTGTCATTCAGACCTTAGAAACATGAATGTACATCTTGTTTAATGAGATGCAATTGATGTATGTTACTCTAAATTTTGCTAACTACTTATACCTGGGGAGGTCATAGGTCCTAGAGGAAAACTTACTACTATCATTTTATAAAGCAGCATAATTTTTATGCCATTATGAACACTTATCCTTAGACCTACATGTAATTATAAGCTTGGTCCCTGGTATAGCAAATGGAAATTATTACAAAGAACTATAATTGATAGAAATTCAGAACATGAATGCCAGTGCCAATAGTAGTCAGTGCTTTTAGATTGCAATTAGGAAACCTAACCTCATCAGTCATCACAGAAGGAGCAAAATGATTGTAAGAGCTAGAGCAGGTGGATACCTACCATAAGTTAGTGATAAGAAAGTTGAACCAATGAAATCACAACAATATGGCTGCCTAATCAAGACCTGAATATGACAACATAAATTGACATGCTGAAATGGCTGAGCAATTTTCAAGGACTCTGTCCAGAGATAAAACTAGGCAAGCAATGGCTTCTAAGAGAAGGAAAACAATTTTTTTCTAGGAAGAAGTTAGTTCAAACTTTGTCCAATTTCAGTTGTTCACCCTTAATGCAGTGGACATATAAGCAACACTAAATGAATTTGGTAAGTGCTCTCTACCCTCTCTGTCCTCTCCCCTCCCTTCTCCCTCTCCTTCTCCCTCTCTCCCTCTTCCTCTCACTATCCCTCTCTTTCTCTCCCTCTCTCTCTCTTTCTCCTTCTTTACTTTATTCCTCTCTGTGACACTTTACTGTTCTCTCTTCTATACTCTCTTATACACTACTTATTGCTCTGCCTTGTCATTCTCTCTGTGTCATATATATATATATATATATATATATAGCATGTGTCATGTGTGTGTGTGTGTGTGTGTGTGTGAGAGAGAGAGAGAGAGAGAGAGAAGAGAGAGAGAGAGAGGAGAGATAAAGAGAGAGAGAGAGGAGGAGGGAAGGAGAGAGGAAATTTCAACAGAGACATCTTCAATGTGTGTTTGCCTCTTTAAATTAATAATTATAATAATAATTAAATAATTATAAAAGTGCAGAGATGATGGGATTTGAGAGGAAATGTGGTTAAACAATGGAAAAGTTGAATCGTGAGAAATATTCACCTGGAAATTATTTGCAATTATATATGAAATTTTCATAAATACAAGGTAAATAACAGTAAAACTCTAAACCCACCCTTTTAGGAAAAAGAAAGAGAACTCTATCCAGAAAATCAGGATAGATTTATTACTCAGGGAGTAGCAATGAGTATTCTTTGTGACAATACAAAACCCGGATTGTTAGAGGAACCCCAGCTTTGATCTGGGAAACAAGTAAAATAATTATGACTTTGTTGTAGATCATGGATCATGAGCACACAGCAAACACACCATCTATATTGTATTCAATATCAAGAAGAAAGTTTCCGCCATTGTTTGTTCCTGAAACCTCAGAGTAGTTTGCCTTTGCTTACATATTTCACATTCCTTCTTTAATTGTTTCTGAATGTTTAGGGATCATAGCTTTACTGGATGTGGATGACAGAACAAAAGAAATCTGCACAAACATGACTGTGCTAGAGGCTTCAGAAGTTTTTTTAAAAAAAATGGTAGTTTTGCAAAAGACGTGGGTTTCTATCAATGATTGAATTGATTGAGATAAATAAAAATGGAACATCCTTAAACAAGGACATTTTATTTATAACAAATGGAGATTAATACAGAAAAACACAAGTAGTAAAAACAAAAGCATCAACAACAACAAAAAAAGAGTTGTCATGGAGCCCAATCCCAAAGAACATGCCTATAATAAAACTCTGATACCCAAGCCTCAGGATTGTTGTCAGAGCAGGAGCAGAAATATTACAAAGACAAAAGGAGCACAAAATTTGGGGTATGATTTTTGTTTCCTAGAAATCTCAGAATTTCTCACTTATATGACTGCACAAACCTGAGCTGTGAATCTACAGCAACTACATATATTTTAATTATGGATGGGGCAAGCTAAGTCCTTTTAAACTTTCCTAAAGACCTCTTAAGCATCTCAAGAATGCTGAGAGAAGAAATAGATTACCCTAAGAAGATTAATTGATTAGCTAATACTAAGTGAACAACCCTGAAAATATACACAGAAGTAACACTATCTTAACTTGACAACATATTATTTAGGAATATACATGTGTCTGTATGTGTATGTCTATCTGCCTGTCTGCATGCATGTATGTATGTAGATACATACATACATACATACATATTAATAAAAAGCCATGAATTTTAAAGAGAAACAGACAAAATGTATGGAAGAGATTTTACAGAAGAAAAAGAGAGATGATGCAATTATAGTATAATCTCAAGAAATATTAAAATTTAAAATGGAGAAAAGTTTTGTTTAAAAAATGGAATACATGTGCACACACTGAAAGTTTCTTCTATGACAAACTAGAACAATGTTATATCATTGGTAGAAGGTTGAATATTAAAATTCAGATGTAATATATCACAGTGAAAGTCAAAGTCCATTATGTTTATTCTTATTCTTATTCTTATGTAGAATTGTATGTGTGTGTGGGGTTGATTGAAAAGGAAGGTTTACAATGTGGAAGTTGATTCAGGAGTATTTAAAAATAAAAAAGAACCAACATGAATTCAGCTAGGGAAAATTGAGATGCCTGAATTGTATAAACATAAGCAAAAATCATATTCTCTATTTATGAAGTATTATGAAATACATTATTCAGGATGCATAAAGAGGAAGAAGAGGAGGAAGTGGAAGACAGAGGAAGAGAAGGAAAAAGAAGACACATGATAATTTACATGAAAATATTTTCACTCAAGATGTGTGGACTATGTTTATGTGGTAATTATCATTTTTGAACGATTTTAATATATCTAACCATCCTGTCAACTTTGTGTAAAAATGAAAACTCTATCAAATTAAATATGTCCCTTTGTCAATCGTAATTTATGTTTTTTAATCTTCTAAGTCATAACAAATTCACACCATGATAGCTGATGAAGTTAATAGCAACACACTGACAATTTCAAAATCTATCAGCATGTTAATAGAGATAATTAGCGTGCAATTTTGGTTGTGGACATTGAAAATGATTTTTTATTCATCGGGGATACTGAATATGCTTTCCTAGCTTTTGTGTGCATTTACAAAGTTAAGAAAATGGACTGAAAGAAGCCAAGTATCTGTAATTCACCAAGTGCCAGCAGAACTTTGTTTATTAACAGTGTGTTTCTACACATATGACAAACAACAGCCACTGTTATGCCCATAGTAAGGAATGAGATTGAAGCTCCTACAAAAAGTTACCCAATAGAAAATCCTAGATCTGATAAATCTGAATATTTTTGATAATATGGTGTTAAACCTTTTTTTATAAAATATATTGAATTGGGGCTGTTGTATATTTCAAAGGTTTACTAAATATTGTTGTGGAAGAAAGCATAAAGTAGACTCCAAATCCAATGCTCCAAACATTATATAACATTGTTATACAAAGTGAATGAACCTTTCTAATATATTATATGGAACTAGTCTTGTATTCATAAAAAATATAAGGATATACAAGCTGATACTTAAAATTTAGACTATTAAACCATATCATCTTATATTCAAAATCCTCAAGAAATTTGTGAAAAACTACTTCAAAAATATACTACAATATTCCAATGCTATGGCATATTATCCAGATACACAAGAATATACTATATAATACAGAAATCAATAATTAAGATAATAACAATGTAGATGAGGAACAAAATCATAAATATTTTTCAGATGATGTAGAGAAAATGCCTATGATAAATTTCAAGGTTTTTTATATTATTATCATCACAAAGAAGTCTACTAATTGTACATAAAAGCTACATAAATTCACAATTATCAATAATATGATACCGAATATGAAAATGTAATGGAAGTCATTACTGTAAAGTCCATATTAAGACAAATGTTTAAAATACCACTTACAACATAACAAGTATCAATAGAAATTTTAGCTATGACAATTAGGAAAGAAGCTGAAACTGAGGGAATGAACACGGAACACGGACATGTCTGGTTGCTATCCTTCACATGATTCTTTACTTATAATACCCTAACGATGAAATGGAAAGACAGTTTGGTGAAATGAAACACAGTAGCATCTGCAGCTCATCAATTTTGTAAAAAAAAATATGAGTAAAGGGCCTCAGTGGGAGAAGATGCACTTAAATATTGAGAGACTTGAGGACCCAGGGAGTGGGGAGACATAGTAGAGGGGGGGCATCCTTTTGAAGATAGAGGAGAGGAGGAATGTGATGAGGAACTGTGGGAGGGTGAACCAGGAGGGAGGCGAAGACAGGATTTAAAAAATATAAGTAAAATATAGTCAAAAATATGGAGAAAGAAATCAAAACAATAATCAAATTCTTAATGGTCTGCTGGGAAATGAAACTAAACAAGTAGGTGGAAGAGATCTGTACAGAAACTACAAACATTTAAGGAAAATAACTATAGGCTCCTAAGGAATCCTGGGAGTGAGGGAATCTTACTACAGAGAAGCAGAGCAAATGGTTATCCAATAGCAAATGTACACCCTTGTAAACATACACTTGAGTCACATTATCCAGGGTAGACAGGGTACTTTTCTAAAAATAATGTGTTTGTTCATGGATGTATACAATAGCAAAGTGATGGAAAAGAAGACATGAATTTGAAAACAAGATCAAAGAGATTTATATGGAAGCAGTTGGAGGGGCTGAAAAGATGGAAAACTTGTGTAACTACATTAACATGAACATGAAATAATAAAGCATATCAGAAAGTAGAAAGACATTGATATGATTACAAACATATTATTAAAATGTCTCAAAACCAGTATCATCCAAAGATTGACTGTTGTGGCATCCAATTTCTGCTCATATTTTTATGGAACTAGTTCAAAAATCTAATGTTAATATAGAAACAAAAAATAGATATTAATAAAATAATAAAATAATAAAAAATAATGTTAATATAGAAACAGAAAAAATAGGCAGAAACATCACAAACAAAAAAGATAAAGTGGTGAGGCATTATAATGGGTTTCTCCAACGTATACTAGTGATTTGTAGTTTCAAAACCAGTATAGCTTTATCATGAAATCAGACACGTGAACAAAACCATTATAAGAGAAGAGTCAGAAATAAAGTCAATATCTGTAGTTATCCAACTATAGAAAACCAGTTCCAACTAGGGAAAAACTCCACAAAAGTCCATTAAAAGTTAAACATACATCTTAATTTGAAACATAAACCACTAACCAGCCTAGAAGATACAGAGTAAGCATTTCCAGATAGTGCTTTAGGAAAATAAAATTTTCTGATAGTATTCAAATACGCTAGAAAATTAAATGATACTAATCATTGAAATTATATTAAATTTAAACTGTTTTCATACCAACGGAAATACAGCAGTGCAGATATTTATTTCCTCAGATAAAAGGATGAGATTAAAGCTGTATGCAAGCCATGCTAATACATAGCTTGGGCTGGGCACAGAGCATTTCTTTCTCTTTTCTATCACTAAGCCTGGGCCTGGAAACTTCTAGCCACTGTACAACCTAATCTTCCATAATTTCTGATTCAACCTGACTACTCTTGGTTTCTCACTAAATTACTCTGCCTGACCTCATCCTAACTTTGGCAATATTTTCTAATCTTCTGGCCCTTTTACCCTCTCAGGTTTGTTTTCTTTACCTGTGATACTGTCTCTGTAAAACTCTTACCCACTCCTGTTCCAGCCTTAAATAGCCTCGCTTTCCTGTGCAGTTCTCTTGTGATTTGTGCATATCCATCTGTGAATCAATCTGTCAAATCTTTCGCTGATTCACCTATTTGTCTGCCCATCAAATAGATGGCACTTTCTTTTTTTTATTATTATTATTATTAACTTGAGTATTTTTATATACATTTCCTGAGTGTTATTCCTTTCCCGTTTCCGGGCAAACATCCCCCCCCTCCCCCTTCCTTATGGGTGTTCCTCCCAACCCTCCCCTGCTGCCCTCTCCCCAACAGTCTAGTTCATCAGTTCAGTCTTAGCAGGACCCAGGGCTTCCCCTTCCACTGGTGCTCTTACTAGGATATTCATTGCTACCTATGAGGTCAGAGTCCAGGGTCAGTCCATGTATAGTCTTTGGGTAGTGGCTTAGTCCCTGAAGCTCTGGGTTGGTTGGCATTGCTGTACAGATGGCACTTTCGAACATGGTTGCTTCTTTCTACCAACTAACCGTCCCTTAATTTTTAAACATTTATAATAAGGACATGTCTGCCTTCCAGTTGGATCACACAGACATAGATGGTCTCTGAATGTGATACCTTGGCAGATTACCCATCCAGCTGGATTAAAATTTCTCTAAAATGCAGACTCCATAAGCAATGTACGGTATAGAAGAAAAATCTTGACCACTCACCTATGTCACTAAGAAGTGATAAATATCGATTATATTCTTGTATAGCCAGTAAGGTGACTGACTCAAGATGAATCTAATTCTGTATCTCTCTTTTTCATTCTGGGCTCTGACTCTCTGTCTCTGTGTCTTATTAGTTAGATCAACTTGTTTATTACATTATTTAATTTTTTATAGTTTTGATCTATCTATCTATCTATCTATCTATCTATCTATCTATCTATCTATCTATCAATCTATATAGTGGTGTACCCATCCATAGGAACCTGAAAGCCCTACCAGAGCCCATATTTTCATTAAAGAATAATTCTCCTTTCAACAGCAAAATTCATTACCCATAGCTCTTTTAAATGGAATTCAGCCATACATGATTTAACCCATCAATTCTAGAATGTTGGATGGCTTGATGTTGTGTAGAACTTGTAAGATCATGTCTGTCATGCTGTATCAATAACACAGTATTTCATAGCATTTTTGCCAGTCCTCTTAATTAATATGCATGCCTTCTTATGACTAGGAACTAAGACACATCTCAACACTTTAACAATTACACATTGATCATCATACAATGCCAAATGAAGCCTCTCAGACCTAGGTTGAGAACCAATTTTTCAATTATATACATAAATATTAGAAGGAAATTATACATATTCACCCCTTCCTTGCAGCAGGAACAGAACGGCTACCTCTATGTAAATGCCGGGGCCACATAGCCACAGAAGCATCTCCTGCAGGAGGGAAAAATCGAGGACTGAGAATCCAAGGATTACAGGTGCAGGCAATTCCAGCCAATCAGGAACTGACGTTTTGAATAGATGCTTTTTTGGAGCCAATGGGTTACAAGTGGAGTGTATTAACTGAGCTTGCAGCAGTGTTCCGATGAGCTTGCTGTAGTGTTTCTCACCTGCTTCAGGTGTGTGAGTTATTCACAGTGGGCCACCTCACCTCCAACCACCAAGGGCAGGTAGGATCCAGCAGTGAGTAATCCAGGGCACAGGAAGCAATGCCTAACACTTTAACTTTTAATATTCTAATGCCCTTCATTTTATTTCATTTTTATTTTACATTTCCTCCACTTGGTTTCTTTTAAGTTGGATTGTGAAATAGTAGATTGCCATATAGGGTTTAATGTTCTCTTCCTTTGGGCATATGTTTATCCTCAGTATCTAATTTTCCCCATATTCCTCAATTTCTCCATTCTTTAGACATATTCACTAATGCCTAATCATTCCCATTTTACCACACCTACACCAGCATATATACATACAAAGTACAATGCAATATTTCAAACTACATATACAGTACTATTGTGTTGAAATGCTAATTATCATTTCATAAACCTGACTTTGTATAATTTTAGATTTAGATTATTTAGTATCTCATTTTACTGTCTTCAAATAAAAAAATCTAAACCTTTTTAATTATTGTTAACCGACTGTGCAGTCGAAGAATAACAATTAATTTTTCCAAATACATTTTTTATATTTATATTAAATCCTTCTCTTTTTCCAAAACCATCCCTGTCTCATTATTAACCCAATTCTATAATATTTATAAGTGGATGGCTTCAGTTCTTGAAGATAGATAGATAGATAGATAGATAGATAGATAGATAGATAGATAGATACATAGATAGATACATAGGTACATAGGTACATAGATACATAGATACATAGATACATAGATACATAGATACATAGATGAATGGATTTGGACATGTGTGTGTGTGTCCAAGCCAGTGTGCATGTAGAGACCAGAGGAAGATACTCTTTACTTTCCATCTGTTCTTTTTAAGTCAGGACTTTAGCTAAATTTGGGGCTCAGGATTTGTCTGCTAAACCCCAAATTAGCAAATCCCAGTGTTTCTCCCATATAGACAACTCTTAGGACTTGGGTTGTAGATGGAAGAATACATGGCTAGTGACATGGGTATTGTGATCCAATCTCTAGTACTCATTTTTCCAGAGCAGATGCTTGTAACCAATGAACCATCAAATATTCTTTTTTTTTTTATCTTTATTAACGAGTATTTCTTATTTACATTTCGATTGTTATTCCCTTTCCCGGTTTCCGGGCCAACATCCCCCCAACCCCTCCCCCTCCTCTTCTATATGTGCTTCCCCTCCCCACTCTCCCCCCTTTACCACTCTCCCCCCAACAATCACGTTCACTAGGTGTTCAGTCTTGGCAGGACCAAGGGCTTCCCCTTCCACTGGTGATCTTACTAGGCTATTCATTGCCACCTATGAGGTTGGAGCCCAGGGTCAGTCCATGTATAGTCTTTGGGTAGTGGCTTAGTCCCTGGAAGCTCTGGTTGCTTGGCATTGTTGTTCATCTGGGGTCTCGAGCCCCTTCAAGCTCTTCTAGTCCTTTCTCTGATTCCTTCAACGGGGGTCCCATTCTCAGTTCAGTGGTTTGCTGCTGGCATTCGCCTATGTATTTGCTGTATTCTGGCTGTGTCTCTCAGGAGAGATCTACATCCGGCTCCTGTCAGCCAAACATTCTTAATTCACATTTCCTCTTGTCAACATTTTGGTCCAGTTTATAGTTCAATTGTTCTAAGAAGTGCTGCAGGAGATACAAGAATGCAAACATAACTCCAACACACCAGTTTTCTCAATCGCCGAATGCTTCTTTAATAGTAGAATTGCATAATCAAATAATACTTCTCTTTTGTGTTATCTCACATTATCAATAAACCCTGAAGTCCTCAAGGAAGATTTTTTTTCGCTATCACGGTAAGTATTACCTACTTTGAAAAGTAGTGCAAATGCATTTTTGAATCTCAATAAAGTAAAATTATTAATAGAAATTTGGAATAACCTTCCAAAGTATTTACTTAGATGACTTTCCTGGCGTTATTACATTTTAATGAGACCATGGGCAGTATTTTCAGTTTTCAAACAAAAAAAATCAGTAATTTAAATTAATTAAATAAATACTGTGCCATGCTCGAATGAGAAACACATTCCCTCTTGATTCTTTATACACTTCGATGCTCTGTTTTTCTGTTAGTCATAAATGTTCCCAAAACCTTTCTGCACTTTAACACATGAAATGTTTGATAGTAATTATTTTCTTTCTTTGACAGGCTACCCAATGATGCATTTCCAATATATTAATTACTGTCATGATGAGGACTGCCATGAAAGTAAAATAACTTCCTTCCCCACTGGACAAGTTAAATCAACTGTCAAATGTCTAATGTAGTTTTTTTTTTCTTTTTTTTGCTCCTCAGTTTAAAAACAAATTACAAATTTAAATTTTGTTTATTATTTGACTTATTTCTAAATTTCAAATATATTCTTACTAATGTGAGTAATATTTTATCATGGTTTTCTTATTTGGGATATCTTTACCACTGTGCACATATCTGAAAGGACATATGTTTACAAACCTTATTTATTTTTCAGTTCTGAAACACTTTCCTGCATACACTTATTTTATAAAAGAAACTATTCATGAAGACATTTGTTTTTGCCTCATTTCATTTATGTATTCCAGTTCCAGTCACGAACCTGAATACTCTCTTCCTCTTTATAGAACTAGAACTGTTGGGTCATCTCTAACTCCACAGTCAAAGTTACCCTTTATTGTGCACTAAATCCTTCTATATTCATGACTCTGGGTTAGCTTTATTTTCACTTTGATTTGCCATTCTATCTCCTCAGATATGTACAGTGCTGCATGCTCTGTGAAAATATCATAAATAAACAGCCCATCACACTCAAGTTTCTGAGCAGGCTTCTCTTTTATCTGTCTAGATGAATAGCAGGCATGTATTCTTCAGCCTTAAAATATCCAGTAATAGTTATAATTAAAGTCTTTTGAATTTATAGGTTAATTTAGATAGATGAAATTTTTACAGCATTGAGAGTTTCATCCATAAACAATACTGCTTCCCTTTTCAGTTTTTTCAAGCCTTAAAATAGAGCTTTGTAATTGCAAAACATAGATCTCAAATACTTATTATTTTACATTTATTCCTGTTATTCCTCTTTTATGGATTTTAGAATTTTAATTAGTGAAATGTTAGACACTTCTCTTCAGACCCATAATTAAGAGACTTCAAAATTAGTTAAATTTAGTAAGAAATTTTGAGTGACATAATTGATTCTTGGAGGCTAATTATAACTTTCCTTTTACTGCTAACCTAGTACTTATATTAACAATGTGTGTGGACCTCAACATTCATTTTAAATCTCAAAATATTTTCAAATGGAATTATAACTTTGAAAGTGAAAGTTAAACACATTTTATCAATGTTGCCTGTGGTGCCCCATGTTCAGGGGAATGAATATTATCAACTAAATGAACTGTTCTTACTCTAATCTTTCATTTTCTATTTCTATGTATCATTTACTTTCTTCGATTTTACTTATTTTAGGCATGTTATTTTAGGAAGGAGGAAATAATTTATGATTCTATCAGTGAAGAAAAGGTACATGAAAAACATAACATACTTTTATGCCAATGTAATCACTTTGTCACAAACTTTAGTGACACCAGTGCAAAATTTATGAAAATGATCAGTCATCTAAAATAGTGCTAATTTTGAACAGTGCTATAACAAACACGTACGTGCAAATTTGATGCTAGTTTTTTGACAGGTGCTCTAGGACATGTAACGCCTCTTCTTGTTCCCCAAAAGTGTAGTGTTTCAAATGCAAGTGTTATGACTGCAACTGTCTGGGTGTAATTAAGACAAGCATATTCCCCTCTGCTCTTCTGGCATAAAATGGGTATAGCTTTAGTCTCATCGAGCAGAAGTAACTTTGCCTTCTCTAGTTCCCTTGCCTGGAATATGATTTGAAAATCTAAAGCACCAATGTTCTCCATTTCAGCCAAGGATGGAATATGAAGTCCTTCATCTGGTGTTATGATAGTGATGCTAGAAGCAGAGCAACACAATACACTCAGACAATAAGGCGAGTGAGGAGGGAAACATTGCTCCATGAATAAGGGCCATTTTGGGAAAGGACACAAGCTGCAAATATCAGTAAACACCTAGAAATTACACACACACACACACACACACACATGAAATGTATGTCTTTCTCTATGCCATATCTGTACTCTATCTGCAGAGGCTGAAGAAGGGCATTGCATCACCTAAGAGTAGAGTTACTGACAGTTGTGAGAAGCCATGTGGGTAGTAGACATTGAACCAGGCTCCTCTGAGAGAGCAGCCAATGACCTTAGCTTCTAAGCATCGTCTCAAACACTTTAATACATAATTTACCTGAAGATTGTGCAAACATCAATTTGATATGGTTTTAGAAACACTCATATTTTATTAAATATATTGACACTTTATTGAGATTCCTTTTTTTCATTTTTTATTGGATGTATTTCTTTATTTACATTTCAAACATTATTCCCTTTCCCAGTTTCCTGGCCAGATGCCCCCATCTCTTCCCCCTCCCCCTACAAGTGTGTTATCCCCATCTACTCCCCCTTACCACCCCCTGACATTCCCTGAGAGTCTTTTTAATATGAGACTGGACCATATGTAAAAAAATAAAACTTTATATTTTCCCACTTGAGTCAGAAACATCAGTTGAAAAGTAAGTCTGGACCATGGTCAGTTAAGATGCCACCATGTTGTCTTTGTCATAAAACACATAGTGCTTGTAGGTACCCTCTGCCTTCTGTAGGATTCTGATTATTATGAATATGCTTCTTTGAATTATCTGTGTATGAAGATTTTCTTTCAAATTTCACAAGTATTTTCTTTTCTTACTCAAATATTTATTATTTTCTTCATTTTCCTTTACATTTTTTTCATACATAAACTCTTCCATAAGCATTATTTCTCAGAATGCTGAGTTGAACAAATATAGAAATAAAATCTATAACTATAACTTACATAAACAATTTTCAAAGAAAGGAAGTATAACTTACTAACTTAGAAAGGATAAAAACCAACATATAACAATATTGTACTGAAAGCACTGGGCGCATTATTTTAAAATTAGGAATAAGATTAGGGTTTCCACATTTACTACTTTTTAATATTGTACTGAATTTTGTGACAGAGAAAATAAGCAAGAAAAGGAAAGAGGAGAGAAACATGACAGGAATAAAGCAGATTATCTCTTTAGTAGGATATGGTCTGCTTTAAAGAATCTAAATAGTAGAGAGCAGGTGGCTCCATCCTTAAAGCCTTTGCTATGCACGCATGAGGAAGTGAGTTTAACTATTTAGCATGTGTTTTTTAAAAAATAGCCATAATTTGGTAATCCTAGCCTCACTGGTGATCAGTTAGCTAGAAGTTACAATACTATTGACTAACATTCATGGTCCTGGAAAATAGTTTGAATGATAATGGAAGGGAAGCATAATCCTCACTAATACCCAGCTACAAAGCCTGCAGCCTTGAAAAAACGACTTGCTAGCAAGTTATTCTAGTACAAGTGCAACCAAAGTAATAGGAGAATAGCTAAGGGCTGTTTCTCTATTTGACAGATGTATTGTTCCAGGAGATAGAAGCCATACTGGAGACTGCTAAAGTGCCATAAACTTGAAACTAGATATCACTAATACTAGAACTGTAGGAGTTGAAGAGGTTTGCAACCACATAGGAAGAACAACAATACAACCAACTAGATCCCCCACTGCTCCCAGGGACTAAACCCCAACCAGAGAATACACAGGAAGTACCCATGGCTACAGTTGGATAAGTAGCAGAGTATTTGCCATTTCTAGGAGGGGAGTCCCTTGGGCCTGTGGAGGCTTGATCACCAAGGATATGGGAAGGCTAAGCTGCTGAGGGAGGAGTGGGTGGGCAGGTGTGGGAGCACCCTCATAAAGGCAGGAGAAGGGCACAGGATCTGAAAAAAAAATGAAAAGAAAAAGAAAGAAAATAGCAATAAGATGAGTCCTGTTGAAAAGTTGCTCTACCCCCATATCAGCACATTATTCAATCCTTATCAGAGATGCTTCTTGCAGTAGTTAGCACAATGCAAAAAATAAAGAAAATATTTATCCATTATTCTCTGACACACTATATCCTGACTATAGTGTCCACTTCCTCTACTCGGCCCAGTTCTCCTCACCACCTTTTTTCTTCCCATGATTCACTGACCCTCCTTTTTCCCTTCAGAGAAGAGGAGGCCTTCCATATTATTCAACAGAATAATAATTTAAAATTTATATTATTATTAAAATTGTAAGATATAGCCCAGCATTTGGGAGAAAGAAAGTAACAGCAAGAAATACATGTTTTTTGTGTGAAAACTATTAAACTTAAATGGAAATAAAATATGAAAACTTAGAATTTAGAATTATAATAATAATCTCATTCAAAGATAGATTTCAAAAAATAAAGATAACCTTAATTAGTAATATGAATTTGAGTTTAGATATTAAATATATATGGGGGGAGAGAGCTGAACTCCCAGAAGTGCAGACAATCCTGAGAACTCAGGGGAGAATGCCACTTCTGCCCACTTCTGCTCACATTTCTGGTCCAAGAAGAGCATGCATAGTGGCCTCTGGATACAGGAATATAGGAGCAGTCAGTGGCAAGAACCTGCTGGTTTCGGCCTGTGCCCTGAACTGAACTGAACTAATCCCACACCTCCCTGCACTCAAATCCTATGGGAAAGAGAGAAGGGCCCTCAGAAGTGGGGACAATCCTGAGAACTCAGAGGAGACAACCACATTCTGCCCACACTCCTGATCCCCCCCAAAAAACTGCCCAGTGCCATTTGTACCTTCTGGGCACAGGGACCTTGGAACAGTCAGGGCCAGGACTCTTCATGTTTCTGCCTGTGCCAAGAGCTAAAAGTCAATTATCAGGAGCACACCTAAGAGCAGAGGTAAGACCAACTTTTCTGCTTCAAGCAACCTGCCTCAGGACACAAAACTGGAGAAGTCCTCTGGGACATGATACTTCTGGTTTCTGACTGTGCCCGGAACTGAACTGAATGAATCTTAGAGCTCCCTATACACAAATCCCATGGGGGAGAGAGCTGAACTCCCAGAAGTGCAGGCAATCCTGAAACCTCAGGTCAGACCTCCATTTATGCCCACTTCTGCTCACATTTCTGGCCCAAGAGGAACCTGAATAGTGGTCTCTGGATAGAGGAATATAGGAGCAGTCAGTGGAGGAAACCACTGGTTTCTGTCTGTACCCTGAACTGAACTGAACCATCCCACAGCTCCCTGTACCTAAATCCCATGGAAAAGAGAGCTGGACCCTTAGAAATGCAGAGAATCCTTAGAACTCAGAGGAGACAACTACTTTCTGCCCACATTCCTGAACCAAGAGGAAATCATCTAGTTATCAAAAACAGGGACAAAAAAGTCAGGGGCAGGACCCTTATTTCTGCCTACAAACAGCTGAAATACAGTCGCCAGATCACACCTAAGAGCAAAGGTAAAAAAAACATCTGCATCCCAACATTGAAGGCTTCAGGTCAAGTAGGAGCCCTCTCTGTTCCACATCTGGGCTGAAAGGAAGGGTTGACAAACAGGATTAAGAAAAAGCTTTTCAAGACAGCAAGACAAGCCAACACCAGAGACAACCTAAAAAGAGAAAAGGGCAGGAGCTAATCAAGAAACCAAGACTTATCTCATTAGATGCTGAAAAAAATTTGACAAAAATTTAACATTTGCTTCAAATGTTTTGATGATGATGTCTTAAGAAGATCAGTAAAGAAATTCAAGGACAATAAACATAAATAAAGGAAAGCAAAAAATCAGTGGTTACAGGAAACAAACTAGATGGAGAATTGAAAAAACTATCCAGAAAATGGAAATAGAAACAATAAAAGAAAGCACAAATCTGAGATAAAAATGTAGGAAGGGATCAGGAGTCATAATCTCTTCACCAACAGAATTTGGATTCAACAGGTGCCATTCAAAGTCCAGCCATCAAAGATAACAAAACAAATGCTCCTAAAAACATCCAAGGAAATATAAGACAAATGGGATAAAAAATCGAAAGAAACTCCCAAATTAAAGGGCAAAAATATCTTCAACAAAAAAATTGCAGAAAGAAAGGGAGGCCCATAAACACTTAAGAAGCACAGAGATCTCCAAATAGTTTGGACCAGGAAAGAAATTCCTCCCATCAAATAATATACTTTCTATGAAGCTAGAATTAAGCTTATACCTAAACCACACAAAGACCCAACAAAGGAAGAGAATTTCAGACAATTTTTCCTTATTAATATTAATGCAAAAATACTCAATAAAATGACAAACTGAATTCAAGATCACCTCTAAACGATCCTACATTATGATCAAGTAGACTTCATCTAAGGAATGGAGGAATGGTTCAAAATAAGAAAATCTTTTAACATAATCCATTAATTAAACTAAAATAATCAGCATGATTATCTCATTAGATGCTGAGAAAACATTTGACAAAATTTAACATCCCTTCATGTTATAAGTCTTAGGAAGATCAGTAATTCAAGGACCATACATAAACATAGTAAAAGCAAACAGTGGCCAGCATCAAACTAAGTGGAGAGAAACTTGAAGTAATCCCACTTAAATCAGAGACTAAGTAAGGCTGCCTAATCTCTCCCTATTTATTCAATATGGTATTCGAAGTCCTAGCCAGAGCAAACAGAAAACGAAAGAAGGTCAAAGGGATAGAAAATCGAAAGAAAGAAGTCAAAATATCACTATTTGCAGATGATATGCTAGTATACTTAATTGACCCCAAAAGTTCAACTACAGAACTACTAAGCCTGATAAACAACTGGCAAAGTAGCTTATAATAGTAAATCAAAACAAATCAGTAGAGCCTTCCTCTACCAAAATCTATAAACAGGCTGAAAAAAAATTAGAGAACAAAATTCCTATAGTCACAAAAATCATTAAATTCATCTGTGTGACCCTAAAAGAAAAAATTGTATGACAAGAACTTCATTTGAAGAAAAATTAAAACCAGGAGATGGAAAACTATCCTCAACATTGTAAAAGAAAAACTTGCCAAAAGCAAATCATAGATTCAATCCCCATCAAAATTCCAGTTCAATTCTTCATAGATTAAAGAACAATTTTAAATTCATTTGGAAACAAAAAAAACCAGGAGAGCAGAAACTATCCTAACAGTAAAAGAACAGGGGAAAGCATCCCCAACCTCAATAGAATAGTGATGAAACTGAAGTACAGACAGGAAAAAATGAACCAATATACCTATTTTATTTGCTCTTTGACAAAGGAACTAAAACCATCCAGTGAAAAGAACGTTATCATTTGTAACAAATGGTGCTGATTCAACTGGAAGTTGGCATGTAGACAAATGCAAAGCCATCAATTGTTATCATACTGTACAAAGCTCAGCCCAAGTGGATCAAAGACCTCCGCATAAAACCAGATGCACTCAAACTAATAGAAGAAATAGTGGGGAACAGTCTAGAACACATAGGCACTGGGGAAATTTTCCTGAACAAAACACTAAGATCAAGAACTGACAAATGGCACTTCATAAAATTGCAAAGCTTCTGTAAGGCACAGGACACTGTCATTAGGACAAAACATCAACCAACACTTTGCCAAAAGATTTTTCCTAACCCCACATCTGATAGAGAGCCAATATAGAATATATACAAATAACTCAAGAAGTTAGACCCCAGAGAGCCAAATAACCCTATTAAAAATGGGATACAAAGCTAAACAAAGAATCTCCGCTGTGGAATATCAAATGGCTGAGAAGCACCTAAAGAAATGTTCAACATCCTTAGTCATTAGGGAAATGCAAATCAAAACAACCTTTAAATTCCACCTCACATCAGTCAGAATGGCTATGATTAAAAACTCATGCGACACCACACGCTAGTTAGGGAATTGAGAAAGAGAAATACTCTTCCATTGTTAGAGGGATTACAAGGTCATACAACTACTCTGTAAATCAGTGTGGAGGTTCATCAGAAAATTGGACTCAGTACTCCCTGAGGACCCAGCTATACCACTCCTGGGTGTATACCAAAAAGATGATCCAAAATATAACAAGGACACATTTTCAATCATATTCATAGCAGTCTTATTTATAATAGCCAGAGCCTAGAAAGAACTCAGATGTTCTTCAACAGAGGAATGGATGCAGACAATGTGTTATTTCTATATAATGGAGTACTACTCATGTATTAAAAAGAATTACTTCATGAAATGTATAGGCAAATGGATTGAATTAGAAAATATCATCCTTAGTGAGTCAACCCAATCACAAAAAGACAAACATGGTATGCACTCGCTGATATTTAAATATTAGTTCAAAAGCTCGGATTATCCAAGATACAATCCACAGACCACATGAAGCACATGAAGTATATTATTAAAGTGGGGATGATGTTTCAGTCCTTAGAAGGGGGAACAGAAATATTAATAGGAGGAGAAATGGAGACAAATTTTGGAGCACAGACTGAAGGCATGGCCATTCAGAGCCTGCCGCACCTGGGAATCCAGCCCATGATGCCAAGAAGTGCATGCTGACAGGAATCTGATATAGCCGTCTCCTGAGAGGCTCGGCCTGAGCATGACAAACACAGAGGGTGATGCTTGCAGCCAACCTTTGAACTGAGAATGGGGTCCCATTGGAGGAGTTAGGGAAAGGATTGCAGGAGCTGAAGGGGCTTGCAATCCCATAAGAACAACAATAATGACTAACCAGAGCTCCCAGGGACTAAACCATCATCCAAAGAGTTCACATGGACAGATCTATGGCTCCAGCTGCAAGTATAGCAGAGGATGGCCTTGTTGGGCACCAGAGGGAGGAGAAGCCTGTGGTTCTGCAAAGGCTGAAGCCCCCAGTGTAGGTGAATGTCAGAGTGGGGAGGAGGGAAAGAGGTCGACGGTTGTTGGTGGAAATGGGATAACATTTTAAATGTAAATTAAAAATATCCAATAAAAAAAGAAAAAATAACTTAAGGAGGGGTAACTAGCCATTATAATAAAACCTCTTCCACATAGGTAGAAGGTCAGTTTTCCTTTCATAGAATCATGCTCATCGTAATTTTCTCCTATGTATTGTTGAATGAATAAATAACCTAACTTCCTGCTAAAAATAATTAGAGTAACCCTTGACACCTAACAAACACTTATATAAAATTTACTCAGTATATAAGTGGAGTGATAGTAATCAAACAAATTGTCATCTGGAAACCCTAGAGATGAAATTGCTTTAGATGCTAATTTCTAGTTATTCAATAAGGGGGACTATCTGACTTTGCATTAGCTGGTGGCCTGGATTACAACTCAATCAGTGGCTATTTGTACCATCTAAGGTATCAAAACGACTAAAAATGACCTTTATCTTCATACTTCTTTTGTTACTATAAGTATAGCTGATATATTGTCTTCAGCATCTATAGATTCAAGCAGATGCCAGCAAGAGACTGCAACCCTGGTATGTGGGGCGGCAAGCAGTGAAAGGTACCCTGATTCCTGTTCCAGCCAGGTTGAATCCCAGAGGACTCTAAAAGGGACGTCAGGTGCATTGCCAGCCTCCTAGATCAGGGCCTCACTAGCTGCAGCCTCCAAAAACTCCTGTAGAGAGGTTTGAGGCAGATTAGTCATATAGGGCAATGTCCCAAGTCCCTCCTCCACAGGTGAGGACATGGCCACAGGTGACATAGGCTCAAGACAGATCAGTCATAGAAACAGGACTACGCCCCTGAATATGTAGATGAGCTCTTCCCAAGCTCTCAGGCCAAACCAATAGGAAGTACCTGCTGTCAGGCCCTGGCCCATCCTGAAACTGTATTTAAGCGCCATGTTCAGAATTAAAGGTGTGCAGGAATTATTCCATAGTCTGAGTGCTTCTGTCTTAAGATCTGTAACACAGATGCTAGGGGGAAGAGATCCACTCTCCAGAAACCATCTCCGCCAGAAGTTCCCTGCAGCCTCTTCACTGGCTCGTCAGTCTCCTGCTAGCTCAGCCTGGCTGAGCAACCAAAAGGACAGGCAGTGGCAGAATGGAGAAGGCCCGGCTGACGTCTTGCCTGAGTTCTCTCCCACCCTAACCTGAACCCACACCTCTAGCTGGGAAAGAGATCACTGCAAAGAGCCACACAGCAAAAGAGCCCAACACTGGTAAAATGACTTCTTTCAGAAAATCTACAAAACTGGAGCTGATGGCGATTTTATCAAGAGTGCCTGGTATCATCATCAACATCACCCAAACAGAGAAGAGTGATATTGTAGGAGCTACACGAAGCTTTCAATAGCGCTTTCAGTATCATACAACCACCAAAACTGCAAATGTGTCTAGCACAACTCTGTCTTTGATATCCTTAGTTAACAGATGAGAGAAAAACGCACACTATACACATATACAGAGTTGTTTCCTTCTAGTTTTAGAATGTGTTTCTTATTATAAAAGGTATACTACATTCACTTCGAAAAATCATTTTTTATACAGACGGAGAATTCAACACAAATGTAAAAGGTGAACACTTGCAGAGGGGCTGTGCGCTGAGTCATCTCCCTGCTGTCTTATATATAGGCTTCTTACAAATGGGACACATTACACCTCTCTACTATTTTCCAGTTGTATTAGAAGATAAAAGGAATCATAGGTTCCAATGATATTTTTTTGAGCTGCTTATCAGTGTCTTCACTCTTCTTCCCTGGATTTTTTTTTTAAATTCACTAAGAGGATATATTCAGTTTTAAGATATATGATATTACACTAAAATGTATGACAAGTAGAAAGATATATAAAAAGAAGAGGTTTTTGCTGTAATATGATTTATTTCACTAATTTACTAATTAGCCTTAGCAGTTTCATATGAAGTCAAGCCATATGGAAATAATTGCAGTGAATTAAGACTAGATAATTGTTATTTCAAGATCTCCATTTCCAGTGAGCCATAAAATATCTAAAACCTCGTAAGAATCGTTTCTGGCTTTTCTGAGTAAAATTAATACTTTAATGAAAAGCCTAATTATTTTAATAATTATTACAAATACTGGTCATCCCAAAATAAATACCCAGTCAGGGCTAACAGTCTAAGCTTTCAGGCCAAGCTCTTTGGAAGACTGAGGCATGTAGAATAGTCATGACTGATCAATGTAGTCTTGGTCAACTGCAAAGTTTCTATAAAGATAATGCTATCAAAAAAGTAGAGACCCAACCCAGCATGTTAGAGAAGGAAGGAAAGGAAGGAAGGAAGAAAAGAAGGAAGGAAGGGAGGGAGGGAGGGAGGGAGGAAGGAAGGAAGGAAGGAAGGAAGGAAGGAAGGAAGAAAGGAAGGAGGGACAGAGATAAAGAAAAGTATTTTTGTCAGGTGGAGAAATGCATATGTGTCATGTTGAAATCCTGAAATCCTGAATAGGAGACAAAAGCTTCATAATCACAGATATGAACTCTAAAAGGACATACTCTTGTAAAGAGGGCATGGGACAAATAGCTATTAAAGAGTAAAAAATCTTCATTATAAAATGAAACTAAATCTGTATGATCTCATGCAATCATAACATGTAAGCGTTTGCTGATAAACCTGGTAGACCAAGATACAAGCATGGAATTATCAGTCTAATTTATAACATTTATGAAGAAGAAGATTCTATATTTGAAGATTTTGGCAAATATACTGTATACAAAAATTGAAACAATTGTCTTTAATATAATATATTTTAAAAAATCTATTTAAGTGATGATTTTAAAACCCTGGCAAATTCTACTCAGTAGAACCCAGTGCTACCTGCAACTTGGGCCAATCCATATTCCATGACTCTCAGGAGATTAAAAAAAAAAGCTCTATTAGTCAACTAAGCTGGACACTGAGGAAGGAAGAACTTCTGTCGTCTCTGATGAGTATGGTTACTATGATTTTTCCCTGTTTATAAAAACTTTCTTCTGTATCTAAGCCCTAAAGTATACTAGACTTTATGTTGCATAGTATATTTATCCAAAAATTTCACTACAATCTTCTTTTACTTTTCTATACATCTGACATAGGGTACAGTTATCAACTCCAGATACATGTTTTGTTATTATGTTAATTGATTAATATGAAGAAAAGCACTATTGAGTAACCCTGTGGAATACATTTTTGAGCTAGAGTTTGTTTCTTTAGAAGGCCATATATTTTTGGTACCATATTAACATTTTCTGACTTGTTCTTAGAAAATATTGGAAAATCTGTCCTTGTTAATGAAGATCTAGAAGCTACCTGTAAATGAGAGGTCTTGTCAGTATTCAACCCAGTAGAAATCTTAGTTCACTTGCCTGAAAGAAAACAGAAAATTATCTCATTAATGGTTTTATTCTAGTTCAAAGAAAATATTGGTATATATGGTAAAAGTAAAATGCATTATTAAATTTTTTATTTTTTAAATTTTTATGATTCCTGGAAATGAAAATTACATGATGTTCATCTTGAGTTGTCATTCAATAGCCAAAATATAAACAATTGGACTTTTCCAGGAAATGAATTACTCATGTAAGAGAGAGGCTTATCCTTATTTTATATTTCTTTTCCATAGGCTCTACCTATTTGTTTCAGTGAGGAAAAAAAATCAAAGTAGTTTTTTTGTTTGACAGAGAGAGAAAGCTTTATTCACTTTGTTGGTTTCTAACTTCTTTAAAGAGAAGCTTACATTTCTTGATCAATGAGCTTAGAAATGTTGTATCCTCATCTGGAATTACAAGAAGAAGGCTGTACTGAAATTAGGTTTATGAAAGTAACGTGTGCATAATATCGAGCTTTTTTCCTAAAGGACCATATTCTCTGTCCCCTTGAGTTTTTAACAAAATAAAACATCAATCAATGGGAGGGCTCAACCTCCATTTTCTGAATAAATAGCCATCAGAAAGGGTATTGCACAGAGAAATCTTATGGAGGATATAAGCATCCTGTCTTCTTTTTTAGACGGCTTAGCAAAGATGAAATACTGTTATAATTAAGTACATTTGTGACTAAAATATCAATGTCTGTGCTACAGGCGAGAACAGGTTTAAAAAGAATAAATTCTACCAAAGCAAAACCTGTCATAGTGAAGACAAAAAAAAAAGAAGAAAAGAAAAGAAAAGAAGAAAGAAACAGGCAAAAGTACCAGTGACTGTTCTAATTTATTCTTCCTGTTTGTAAATCTACACAACAATAAAAAATGTACTGTCGCAGATGTTAAACTTATTGTCGCGCACATATGTGGTTTCCTCTTAGCCCTTTAGTAATTACTGCATCTGCAACTTATACCTCCCTGACTTTTGGTAAATGCATTTAGTTTTTGTAACATTTATTTTTATATGTAATAAATTTCATTCCAATGTTTATTAGGCAAATATGTAATTTACATATTGTAAAAAAATATTATTTTACATTCTGGACACACTTGTGAAGATCTACTAAATCTTTCTAGTAAAGGACTCATTTTCATATAACGTGAGTGGTTTTCAAAAATTAGTAATAAACTGTATTAAGGTACAATTGCCACCAATGCCAGTGTAATTACTATTAATGTTAACTCATCAATCGTCTCTGGAAAGGAAGAAACCAGAGGTTTATGTGATATGTTTCACAGTCTCTATCATCTTAGCTTTTAAAGCAGCATCTCTCAGTAGACAATAGAACTCACCAGTTCAGCTGGACTGACTGTCCAGTGAGACCCAGGGTTTCCTATGTCTCTACCCTAGTTTTAGACTTACTAGTGTGCATTACATCTGAGACTTCTTAAATGCGTCAGACAGAAATTACATTTTTTCCTGTTTGTGCAACACCCACTGTACTGACTGAGAACTCCTCAGACCTATGACAGACGCAAATTATGTTCAGTTTAGGTTGGCTTTCACAAAGGATTTTGATCTCCCTCTCTCTCTGTCTCTCTGTCTCTCTGTCTGTCTGTCTCTCTCTCTCTATTTATACATATGTGTAAAAATATATATAATATATAATTTATATAATTTACTGGATCAAATACTTCCAGTTAGTTCTGTGTGTTGGCATCAAAATCAGAAGATATTAATATATTAATTAATAACATTTTATACTAATGACATGTTACAATGATACAAAAATGTGGGTGGAAACAAGAGAAAGGACAACTGGAATGCCAGGGCTGAGAGATGATATATAAACTGGGATGGGTGAAAGAGATAGTTACAGTTCTTGTTTTATAGATTCAGACCAAGATTCAGCAAAACAGCAACACCTAAATCCAGGAGTGGAGGTTGGTACAGCATCCCACTCTCCTTTAAGATTTCAATGATAAATCAAAAAATAAAATGCCTGTTTAAAAAAAAGTACTTCAAATTAACTGTAAGCAAATGACTTTTAGAGGGGTACTTTGCCAAAGATAAGCACATTTGGGTGATGACTATGCACTTCTAGGAATTGAAGTCAATATTTAATGCTGGGGATCTCCATAGAGATTCGCTTTGCTTGCACACTATAAAATGAAAAGTTAAACAACATAGTGCCAAGCCAACATTATTTCACTTTAATTTGAATTTAAGTAGATCTAAACATGTATACAAGAGCTGAATATAGATTCTTTAGCTCAACACAGTAGTTAACAAATACTTATTGAATGCTACCTTATTCTAGGCAATATGCTCATTAATTTAAAGAGGAAATTATATAGAATGGGGATATAACAAGGGAGTCTGGTGTTAAAAATTGTATACAATAAGTATTTAAATAGCTCCAAAATCATGGAATATAATTTGTATAAATATTAAATAAATGTTTTAAATTTAAATGGATGAGCACTGTCAGCTAAAGACATAAGGGCTCAGCTGTATTAGTTGGTCAGGTAAAGACAAGTTAAAGATTATTCCAAGCAAAATGATCACAGTCATGGATATGTGACAGAAATTTATCTACAAAGTTACCATGAGCTACTAAATAATACTACAACATAAATATTTATTATAAAATTAAAGAATTAAGGCTGATTTGTTGGTAGGAGACAATTCATAGATATTTATTTATAGTTAATACTGTGTCATATTGTGAATGTGGTTTTTATTGTTCAGGAGTTATAGACAATTTGAGCTGCCCCTTGTGGAAAGTAGAAACTGAATTTATATTGCTAGAAAACCAGCACATGATCATAATTGCAGAGCCATCCTCCATTATCAAAAGTAATATTTTGAGAATGTCAACATAAATTATTTAGCATAATGTGACATATAATTTCATGACATAAGTATGAGGAGTTTATCAAGAGGATAGGTGCTTCTACCTACGGAGGTTAGGGACTGGTGACAGAGCTCCCATGTCTGTTCCAGCTTAATTTCACAATGTTCTATGCATTAATATAGGGTGTTTCTATCAAGGGTCTAAACATTAAAGTTCTGTATGGTAACCAGCATCCTGTGATATTCAAGACCTCATTTGCTTGCAATGTTTGAAACAAGTAACCCCTTCCTGTCATGGAGCTTTCTATTAGGTATCTTCTGTTGTCTAATAGAGGCATCGTTGCCCTGTTAGAGCAACTCCATTTTAACTCTTTCTTTTGATTATCTATCTATCTATCTATCTATCTATCTATCTATCTATCTATCTATCCATCCATCCATCTATCCATCTATCATTTATCTAATCATCTATCAACAGGGAAGCTTTTATAGTAATCTGTTTCCATACTTAGTTTTCATAACATCTTTTGTGTTATTTGTCCTTCCAGTCTCTCTTCAACCACATCTTTTGCTCTCTTAGCTTTGTTTAACCCTTTAAATTTTACTATATTTCTCTATACAAATCTCTGATTAAATATTTCTTTAAGTATAGTTCTGAAATGAAAAGATTTGAAATGCGAGTGTACATATTTCATGGTAGTATACTTCCAGTATATATTGTAAGAACAATGCATTAATGGGCCCATGTGAAAGCTAGGTCTTTTAATCAGGTTGATCTGTGTTTTGAGCATACAAAACAGTAACTACTAAGTAAAAATGATTTCATTGCCTTGAATCATTTACAAACTATATATGGATCTCATCATTTGTATATATGAAATTAAACACATGAAGTTAAGTAATCAATAATTATTAAACCTCTTCTTTTTGAGGGATGCCTATATGGTATCATCTTTTAATTTTGCAATTTTAATTTATACACTTGTCCCTTAACTGCTTATATAAATGCAGGTGATACATTTATGATATCACAAAATGTAAGCTAGTGAATAGAAGCATTAATTAAGCTAACCATTTACTATTAATTATATTCATTTATGTTGATATATTAACCAACAAAAGCGTATTTTCAGAAACAAATACTATAATATTAAGTTAAAAATAAAGTATTTGATTCTTACAAAAGCTTTTTAACTTCGTTAGACCAGTGGATATTGTCATTATCATCTTCATTAAAAATATAAAATTCTGAGAAACTATGTCCCTTTGTTCTACCACACAATAATCAAATATCTGAAAGTAATAGGGAAATCTCACTTATGTACACACTTAGCTGCAATTAGAGCTTAGAAAGGGGTATGTCTAGTGTTAGGAGCATCATGAAAATGGTTGTTAGCCACAAGCCCTGGCTTGATGAGAAACAGAAATTTAGAGTTAGCCAGGAATTAGACCCATAAGAAAATGAAGTTCAGAGGACTGGACTCCATGCAACAGCAGGTCAGGCAGTTCAGAGGGATAAATTTACAAGAAAATTGGAGCAGGTGGCTGCCAATATTTAGGTGTTAGTGTATAAAACTTTGCAAAACTATTTATTATTTGTATCAGATATCAGTTTATTGCTTTAATACATCCTTAGCACTCATCCCTGAGACCAGATCCTGATAGAGCTATATTGATAGGGGCTGAGAGTTTCTCCAACCAGACATTACTGGAGCCAAGTTGTCCAATGACCAGAGCTAATGTCTGGTCTCAAACTTTGGAGAATTTAAAGAAATATAGTTTTATTTTTTCAGTGTCCTGCAAGGGAGAGTGTGTTTAGAGGACAGACATGTCTCTGACCATGGAGTGTGGTGTTGTATTTGCAGAAATATATCTGTTCATTCTAATCTGTGCTCTATGACAAGTAAAGATAAACACTAAAGCTTCTTAAAGTTTTGTAGAAACACTCATGTCACAAAATCAGAAGTCACAATAGAATCCACAGGTATTTGGAGTTTCAGGTATTTTATGTAGAGTTTGTTCAATTCCCCAGACTCAAAAAAAAAAAAAAAAAAAACCAACCAACCAACCAAACAAACAAACAAAATTGTCCTATTTCATTACTTTAAGAAGTTTGTTTTTTTGTTTTGTTTCTGTCATTTTTATCATGTAAGATTTTTCCCATCAATTGAATTCTAAAATAATCAATTCATGTGGCAAGATTTGGGGAAGCAGGAATCATAACATTGTGGGTATCTCCTTTACCGCCTGTTTGTGCCCTTGCAAAGCTTGCTGGCTGTCAATCTTCAGATATAATGGATAGAAGTGAGACCACTTCTGAGATCCCTGACTTCTCTCTCTGATGTGATCTAGAAAAGGTGGATATTGGGTGGGAGGTTATGATAGAAATCCAGTCTTCATAGAAAATAGATATATTCCAGGGCTTCTTTTGATCTGAAGGGATGGCTTCATCTTTCTCTTTTTGTTTGACAGGTTATAGTAGCTCAAAAATTATGGGAATGTAGACACCTCCAAAGGAATAAACTGTTCATAAATATAAGGAATTAATTATAAATGTAATCTACAAATCACTGTATTTAAAATTGATAAAATTCATCATAGTTTAGAGCAAAACCTAGGATTAAGCATTATCAGCAACTCTACTGTTGTTTTTCAAATTTAGTGGTAGTTTTAATATTTTGGTTTCCAAAAAGCTTTAGTATGATGAATAGACTAAAGAAAAAATTCATATACTGCTAAGAAAAATCTTAAAAATAACTGACAAAAACTAAAAGACACAAGAGGCTCTTATCCATTCATCTTTGCTACCAGAAACTGCCTGACAGCATATCTAGTTTCTCTGATGTTCAGTACAATAGATTATATATCTGACAGGAGTTTTACAGGTAAATACAGGAGTGGTGTGTTCTAAATTAGTCCCCTGGGTGGTTTCCAATGGTACCACACCATGCAACACTCAAGAATAGAGCTAACAGTAGTGTCACTCACTGTAACTCTGTATTTTCTGTCCTTCAGGATCCTCTTACTGTGGAATCTCTGACAGCCAAGCTATCCAGGATTTTTCTTCCTAAATTCTTTGTTTTGATCATTTGCATGATGAAAGGGTAAAGCACCAAATTCTAACAGTCATAAGAAAATGAAAATATTTTACATATATTTAACTTAATAAAATTTTAAATAAAATGTGGTAACATATGAACATGTTATCTAAAATTCTATCACAATCTATGTTTGTTAGCAGAGTATAATATAGTCCTTGATTTCAGCCACTTTGAGGAAAGGCAGTGGGGGATGAATTTGTATGTGTTTATTGGGACCGAGAGTCAATGGGTCTTTGTTTTTGTTAAATGTATAGCTAATTGTTTTTAATAACAATATATAAAGTATGAAAGAATTATAGGGGGAATAATACTTTTAAATACGTTCATAATCCTTAGAATAACATTTTCTGCTTTTAATGAAAATAATTTCTTTCTCACATAATAGATCCTAATTACAGTTTTCCCTCCCTCTACTCCTTCTAGCTTCTCCCCACATCCTCTCTGATCCGTGTCTTTCTCTATCTGTATCTGTATCTTTCTGTCTCTTATTAGAAAATAAATATTGGCTGGAGAGATATCTCAACAGGTGAGAGCACTGACTGCTTCTCCAGAAGTCTTGAGCTCAATTCCCAGCAACTAAATAATGTCCCCTTTGGTGTGTCTGAAGAGAGGGACAGTATACTCACAAACATAAATTAAGTATATAAATCTTATGAAATAAAATATATTTCTAATGAATAATAATAAAATGAAATACCCTGAGTTAAAACAAAAACTTACTCATCAGAATTGAAGAAAAACAATCAGAAAAAAAGAAAATATAAAAGAATACACAATCTTTCTCAGCACCTTATGAAACTTTCTCCAAAACTTATCAACTCTTGGATATAAAGCAAGTCTCAACAGATAGAAGAAAATCGAAATTACACACTGCATTCTATCTGACCACCACTGATTAAAACCAAATAGCAACAGCTACAGATGCAACAGAATGCATACAAAAACAAGGAGACTCAATGACTCACTACTGAATGAAGAACATGTCAGCATAAAAATTAAAGACATACTAGAATTAAAGAAAGTGATACTTCTAAACAACACACACACACACACACACACACACACACACACGAAAACACATACACACAATAGAATAATAAAATGTCATTTTATTAACTTAGTAGACCTGAATGCTCTAGGACAAAAAGCATATACAAGTGTAAATAAAAAACTATCATAATTATATCTTTCTCTGTGTATACTCACTTTTTTATTTATAAATTATTATGCTGGCATTTTTTCCTTATTTATAATTCTGTGTTTAATATAATTCTGTTCTCCTATATGCTGGCATTTCCACTATCATTGCCAATAGTGTATAATAAATGATGAATTTCACAGTAAGATGAGTAATTTATTTTTGATCAATGTCCAGGAATGTTCAGTGACCCGTCTGGCTGCTTTGTTGCATGCTATACAAGCTTCCAGTCCATTTCTAGGATAGCTCATAAGTTCAGGAAGGTTGAACCATTTGAGAGTAATCACAGCAGCTGGTAGAGAATAACCATAGAGTCTCTATATAAACTTCCTAGACTTCCTTCCTTTCTGCCAAACCTTAGTAGATACTAGCAGAAAGCCTACAAAAACATCTGTAGTGTTAAATACTTTGATTCTCCCATCTCTTTGTTTTACTTTGAATAATTTTGGATATTAATTATCCAGTTTTCTTGTTAGGAAATATATGTTCCCTTACGTTCACTGATACCACAGTCTCATGATTATTCTTTTTCTTTTTTTCTCAACTAGTCCTCTGCTCATCTGAACACTAACACTTCCTGGTCTTAAGACTTCCTTGTATTTACAATGCCATCGTTTGAATGATATGTATTTCTACTCATCATCAACATACCCCTGAGCACTTTAGTTTTGCTACCATTTACAACAATCTTGATAAAACAGTTGTGATATATTTATTGTTTATTATTTTACAGATTATGGCTGAACAAATTACTCTATTTCTAGTTTCACAATACACTGATCTTGGATACATGTGCCTTCATCAACCAGTTACTGGTAACATTTCAATGTGATTCAGTACTTGGATAGTGATGGTAAACTGGTTACCCACTATGATTTATCACAACTTAACTTGTATTAATAAGGTATGAAAATATTAAGAAAGACCTACTTTAAAGGTTTTTAGGATTTCAACATTGGTTGGAAGGCATATAATTTCATGCCCTAAAACCAATAACTTCCTTTAAGGTTTTGCATTTTTTTCTCTACTCATAGCTGAAGATAAAATGAGTCATGCAACTTCTCCCTTCTTTCCTTACCTTAGTGTAGGCAGTATATTCCAAACATGCAATTTCATTACACACATGAAAATCTCTAGTACTGCCTTTACAATAGAAAAACTTCATTCTGTAAGTTCTTCCTGATCTCAACAATCTTAGGGTTCTAGCTGGCTTTCCTTAGAAAGTTGGCAGAAAATAATTCATGTGCATACTTACTTCCAACACCCTCCATGCTTGTGCACACAAACACTAACACATAAACATATGCACACACACACACACACACACACACACACACACACTACAAATACTACTGCAGAGATCTGTCAATTCTACATGAGTTTTACATATTAATTATGCCTAATATATATATACATATAAACATTCATTTTTACTTAAAAATTATTCCAAATAATCTTTCCTTGAGATTATGCATATTCAAATCTTTCATAAATATTAAAATCATTCCTAAGATTTTTTTCCTGGACTTACAGTGTATTAAACGAAGTCATAGAATACATAGTCATACAGAAAATACAAAGTCATAGTCACACAGAAAATTGGGGAGTATTTGTTCACATTTTAAGCTAATTAGCCTCTCTTCTATATACAATGTGAGTTCTGAAATATTCTAATATCTCTCATAGTTTATAAAATACAGATAAAAGTTGAATCAAAAATAAAAATACAAATGATATAGTAAAATTAAATTTTAAAGTAGCTGTGTTATTTTACTTGTTTATTTTTTTCAGATGGAGTATTTCGTTTCTATTTATTATTATTATTATTATCATTATTATTATTTTTATTCTTCCAAAAATGGAGAAATGACTGAGGGAAAGGGGGTTCATTGACTGGCTCAACTTGGGGTCTCTCTCAAGGGAGGCTCCAGGGTCTGACAATATTATTGATGCTATGGTATGCTTACAGACAGAAGCATAGCTGCCTCTTGAGAGGCCCAACATGCAGCTGAAAGAGTCAGACGCAGACAGTAGCACACACCAATGGACAGAAGCTGGTGATCCCTGTGGTTGAATTAGGGAAAAGCTAGGATATGATGATGAGGAGGGCAGCTCCATAAAATATCCAGTAATCTCAATTAACCTGGACCCTCGGAATCTTTTAGAAACTGAGCCACCAACCAGGCAGCATATACCAGCTGATATGAGGTTTCCCCTCACCAGACGCATATTTAACAGAGGACTGCCTGGTCTGGCCTCAGTAAGAGAAGATGTGACTAACCCTTAAGAGACTTGGGACCCCAGGAAGTGAGGAGGTCCAAATGATGTGAAGAATTGAGGGTGGGGACATCCTCTTAGAGACAAGGGAGGAGGAATGGGAACAGAGGGTGGTCCAGGAGGAATAAGGACTGGTCCGTAAAAGAATGATTAAATAATAATAATAATAATAATAATAATAATAATAATAATAATAATAGAAAAGAAAAAGAAAATAAGTAACACTGGTAAGAGGGAAAGAGAGTGCAATAAGCAAATACTAATTATACATATATACATACACACACACACACACACACACACACACACAACTCCCTATAATTTCATGATGAAACTCACATTGAACAACTTGACCAACTTCTATACACTCTTAAAAAATAATAGACCCAATACTCATTTATCAAAGCCAAGTATCAAACATAAGTGAATAGCATTTATATGGACAATGTTTTTCAAATGAAGTAGATGGTGATGAACACCAAAATCCAGAACTGATCACACTGCCGAGAATATGTTCATTTTACGTTTTTCGTTTTTTTGTTTTTTCGGTTTTTGTTTGTTTGTTTGGTTTGGTTTTTTTCGGAGCTGGGTCCGAACCCGGGGCCTTGCGCTTGCTAGGCAAGCGCTTTACCACTGAGCTAAATCCCCAACCCTTTCGTTTTTCAATTATTATCTTTAATCTTCCTCACAGTCCAGTTGCTATTCCCTTCCCGCTCTGCCCTCTATCAGTTCCCCATTCCATTCTTCATCCTCCATATCCAAGAGGATACACATACACCTCCACATCCCATCAGGTCTCCCCACTCCCCGATTCCACAAGACTTTCAAGGTGTAAGTTCGTCTTCACTCACTTAGGCCAGACCAGGTAGCCCTCTGCTGTATGTGGGTCAAGGGCCACAGACTAACCAGTGTATGCTCCTTAGTTGGTAGCTCAGTGTCAAAGAGATCTCGGGAGTCCACCTTCCTTGAGGCTGCTAGTCTTCCCATGGGGTTGCCCTGTTTCTCAATCTCTTCTAGCCTTTCCCCAATTCGAACACAGGGGTCCCTGACTTTAGATCATTGGTTGTGGGTAGTAACTGCCTTGGACTCAGTCAACTGATTGTTGGGCCTCTCAGAGGGCAGATCCTGTCTTTAAGCACACCACAGCATCAGTGACAGTGTCAGGGCCTGGAGCCTCCCTCTGAGATGGGTCCCAGTTCTGGCCGGTCAGTGGACTAACTGTCCCACAGTCTCCTCTCCATTTTTGGCCCTGCAGTTCTCACAGACAGGAACAACCCCGGGTCAGAGTTCCTGTGATGACTGTGGGATAGCAACCCCATTGATTTAACAGATGTCCTCCTGTCTTTCTACTGGAGGAAGAATCCACAATTCCCTCTCCCGACTGTTGGGACCTCATCTGAGGTCCCTCTCTTTAAGTCTTGAGATTCTCGCACTTCTCAGGTCTCTGGTACATTCTGGAGAGTCAGCCCATCTCCCACATCCTAAGTTTTGTATATTTCCATTCATTCTGCTTGTTCTCAGGGCTTCAACGCGATACCCTCCCACTAATACTTGATCATCTTCCCCTTTTCCCCTGCTTCTTTCCCTTCCTGCTTCTACCTAGTTCCCTCCTTAACCGCACTCTGCTTTCTTCTCCCTCCCGAATAGGACTGAACCATCCTCACTTGGGTCCTTTGGCTTGTTAATCTTCAGGACTTCTGTACTTATTTGGATAATATCCTCTTTTTAACGCGTACATACCTTGCATGTCCTTTTGGGTCTTAGTTACCTCACTCAAGATGAGTTCCATTCATTTGCCTGCAAAACTCATGATGCCCTCATTCTTAATAGCTGAATAGTATTCCATTGTGCAAATAAACCACATTTTCTGTATCCATTCTTCCGTTATGGGGCATCTGGGTTGTTTCAAGATTCTGGCTATCACAAACAATGCTACTATGAATGCAGCAGTACACGTGCCCTTGTGGAATGGTGGATCATCTTTTGGGTATATGCCCAGGAGTGGTATAGCTGATTCTTCAGGTAGATTTATTTCCAATTTTCTGAGGAAACTCCACATTGATTTCCAGAGTGGTTGTACCAGTTTGCAGTCACAACAGAAATGAAGGAGTGTTCTTCTTTCTCCACATTTTCACCAACATGTGCTGTCATCTGAGTTTTCGATCTTAGCCATTCAAATTCCATTCTAAATCCAGGACTGATAATGCTTCAGAGACTCATATGTTTATATTTCAAATGCTCAGCCTTAAGTGAGACATCAATAAACCTTAAGATCCAACCAAATCTCCGGGATCATGAAAGATGAGAATACAGAAAACCTTATAACATCCATGAAAATGTAAGTTTTAATAAGTAAAATATGAAAAATGATTCTGGACGTGCATTGTAAGAAAAAAGTCATCCAGTAATAACTAAACTGAACTTGCTTACATAATTATTTGAATATTTTTTCAAATTCAGTATTTTATTTCTGTGTAATCAATAATTGATTATATAATTTAAATTGTATATTAATATATTTTATTTTTGTACTTATATTTTTCAGAAAGATGCTCATATGTATAAGAGAGTATGAAATAAACAAAAAATATTCAACATTGCTCAGATCTGTACAGTGATTTGGGGAAGGTAGCTCTGTATACTCAGAAAATAAAAAATGCTTCGGACAAGTAAAACTACCTAAAATTGGAAATAAAAGAACAAAGAAAAATTACACACAAAAATGAAACTGTATTATATTTATTATATTCCTTATATAATGTATAATATCTACAATCAAAAACATTTAAAATTATGTATTGTCTAATGCTTTATTTATTATGCCCATTGTTTGTTTGGAAACAAAAATATACTTTAACTGTCTGAAAATTCAGTAAATGAAAATAATGAATTTTCACTTCTCCAGCTTTACTAATTAACTCTTTTAGAAACATGTTAATGGAATTCAGTATTGCTGAAAAGTCTGCAATGCTAGTTTGTCAGGTAGATTATTAGTTTCTATAGAAAAGAATGTTCATAATTGAATTCATACTTAAGAAAAAAAGCAAAAAACAAAACAAAACAAAAAACACTTAAGAAGCCAGGCTCCAGAAATGTCTCTTCAATATATAGTGTAAACAATTCTGAAGGAAGGAAATTATCCCTGCTATATTCTATTTGAATTACAAATAAAATGAATTCCTCAATATTTACAGCAGCCTGTGCCAGATTCATTATTTTTGTTGTTTACACTGGATATTGAATGCTCTGAGTATTTAAAACTACACATATTTGCTCATATGACAAAAGTACAAATTTACACATTTGTTTCATTGATTGCATTTTTCCATTGCAATTACAAACAGGTTTTCATACGTAATAACTACAATATTTTTACAAAAGTTTTATGTTCCTCTCAGAAATGCTTGAAATGATATCAAAGTAAAAATTACAACTTTTATATTTTTTATTTATGTATGCCACTGTGTACTATTCAAGAAAGGGGACAACTTTAAGAGTCATAGATCAAATATGGGCCTTCCAGCTTGACTACAAGTGCATACCTGCAGGACTATCTTTCCAAACATAAAACAGCATTATAAATCACGGATTTTCTCATTTATTGGAGAGAATCATCCAATTAATCATGTTCACATTAATTTATAATAATATGCAAACAATGAGTCAAATGTGTTAAATGAGTTACAGTAAAATCTATATCATCATGTATGAGGATATACAACTCTAATTCCAGCAATGCAATGGTCTAAGGCAGATTAATATGAGTTTGAAGTTACTCTACCCATCATGGAAACCCATTTTCTCAAAACCCAGTTACAACAATGAATTCAAATATTTTCATTTTTGATGACATTTCTGTTTATTTTTATTTTGACAAAACATTTCAAGTTTGTTCAGGATGGAGCAATCTCTCTCTCTCTCTTTCTCTCTCTCTCTCTCTCTCTCTCTCTCTCTGTGTATTGGGGGGTGTTTGTGTAGAGAAGGGGAGGGATTGAGAAATAGACAGATCCAATTTAATACTTTTTTGGATTTATTTTTATGTGCATTGTTTTTTATTAAGATTTATTTATTTTATGTATGAGTACACTGTAGCTGTCATCAAATACACCAGAAGGGGGCATCGGATCCCCATTAGAGATGGTTGTGAGCACCCATGTGGTTGCTGGGAATTGAACTCTGGACCTCTGGAAGAGCAGCCAGTGCTTTTAACCGCTGAGCCATCTCTCCAGCACATGCATTGTTTTTTTGTTTTTTGTTTTTTTTCGTTTTGTTTGTTTTTTTTTTGTTTTCGTTTTTTTTTTTTATTTTTTTATTAGATATATTTCTTTACTTACATTTCGAACTTTTTGCCCCTTTCCAGTTTCCTGTTCATAAGCCTCCATTCCCTCCCCTCCCCCTCCACCATACAGGTATTCCCCCTATACATCCCCCTTATTGCCCCCCATGTTCCCATGCACTGGGGGTCCAACATTGGCAGAACCAAGGGCTACGCCTTCCCCTGGTGCCCCAACAAGGCTATTCTCTGCTACATATGCCCAGGGTCAATCCATGTATAGTCTTTCGGTAATGGTTTAGTCCCAGGAAGCTCTGGTTGGTCAGTATTGGTGTTTTTGTGGGGTTGCAAACTCCTTCAACTCTTTCAATACTTCCTCTAATTCCCCCCAAGGGGGTCCTGTTCTCAGTTCGGTGGTTTACTGCTAGCATTGACCTCTGTATTGGACATGCTCTGGATGGGTCTCTCAGGGGAGATCTACATCTGGTCCCTTTCAGCATGCATTTTCTAGTTTCATCAATCTTATCTAGTTTTGGAGGCTGTATATATATGGGCCACATGGGGGTCAGGCTCTGAATGGCCATTCCTTGAGTCGCTGCTCTAATCTTTGCTTCCACATCCCCTCCTATGGATATTTTCCCCCTTTTTAGAAGGAGTAGAAGCATCTGCATTTTGGTCATCCTTCTTATGCTTCCTGTGGTCTGTGGTTGCATCTTGGGCAATTTGAGATTTTTAGCTAATATCCATTTATCAGTGAGTGCATAGCAAGTGTGTTTTTTCTGTGATTCGGTAACCTCACTCAGGATAATATTTTCTAGTTCATTCCATTTGCCTATGAATTTCATGAAGTCATTATTTTTGATAGCTGTGTAGTACTCCATTGTGTAAATGTACCACATTATTGAATCCACTCCTCTATTGAAGGGTATCTGGGTTCTTTCCAGGTTCTGGCTCTTATAAATAAGGCTGCTGTGAACATAGTGGAGCATGTGTCTTTGTTATACATTGGAGCATCTTTTGGGTAGAGATATAGCTGAGTCCTCAGGTAGTAGAATGTCCAATTTTCTGAAGAACCTCCTGACTGATTTCCATTTTAATTCTTAGCCAAGGGAGTGGCACTATTTGGAGATGTGGCTTTTTTGGAGGAAGTGTATCACTGTGGGTATGGACTTTAAGACCCTTGTCCTAACTGCATGGAAGCCAGTCTTCCACTAGCAGCCTTCAGATGAAGATGTAGCACTCTCAACTCCTCCTGATTCATGCTTACCTGACTTAACTTTTCTCTACTTAGAACTTGTTCTGTCCCATGCTGGCCTTACATTCAGAGATATATTTACTTTTGTCTTCTGAAATTAAAGGCACACACACACACACACAAACACACACACACAACACACACATAACACACACACACACTCACTCACTTTAGCTTACAATACTTCGTCGTATTCTACAGAGAGCTTGTCATTTCACATTCACAATCATGAGCAGAGAGAAACGCAAACTTAAATTTCCAACTTGCATGCTTTGGCTCAACTGTATTTGTCCACTATTTAACAGTTTCAAACTTGTACCCTAGAGTATGGTACCAATTACATTGTGCTAATTCTTTCCAAATTGATTAAATTGATGAAGATAATTGCATTATTTAAATCTATGAGGCATATTATATCAAAGTTCTTTGTTTATTCTCTACTCTTCAAAGTACTCTCTTATTAGATGATGGCATCAGTTCTTGGATTCTTGTAAAATCTGGTAATCTCTCTTTGTCTTCTGAAACTAGATAGCAACTGATTCCATTCTAATAAATGCAATCTCTTTCAATCTATTAACTTCCATGACTTGAATTACCCCAAAAATTTCTGCTAGCATCTTTCTTCGTGGTATCACATTCCTGTGGGCCAGTATTCTAATCTATTTGATATTATTATTACATTATATTATATATAATCATATACGTATATATGATTAGGATACTGATCCACAGTAATGTATATGTGTATATATGTATACACACACACATATATATATGTATATATATCTTAAGTTTCTACTACTATTATCAAACTCAATGTATAAAATAATGTGCCTTTCACATTGAGTTATTTACCATAGTCTTAGTGAATACAAAATATGTGTTTAATAAATAGCTTTCAAAAGCTGTTGCCTGTACATAGGATATATGATCTATCTGGGCTTCTTTGTTTGGCCTCAGGGGAGACAATGCACTTAGTCTCTGAGAAACTTGATGTATCTGGTTGGGGGATACTCAGGAGACCCTCACATGATCAGAGGAGAAAGGGAAAGGGGATGGACAGAATGATTGTGGGAGGGTTAGACTGGATGATTGGCAACGAGTAGAATATAAAGTAAATAAGAAAAAAAGTAAAACTAAATTTAAAACAACTAACCCGAAAATACTTTTCATAATCTTCAGCTGAAGTTACCATGTTCTGTCCTTAAGTTTTTATCATCTCATTTCTTTAAAACTGTAATGACTAGTTGCCACCTGTACTTGATCAAACATACAATTTTATATCATTAACAAAGATTCTTTACTGTCATTATAATTAATGTGTTTTTCCAGAACTTTTAAGGACATCATGCTGGATTAAAGTGACAATTCTATATATGTCCCTTATCTTGCCTATATAGAGAGGATGATGAATATTCACAGGTTTCAAACCAATGAATCAACTAGCATGGGTTTAATTTACATATTGCACTATATTGCCTTCTCAAGTCTTAGACATATAAAAATATAATGCATCATTTAATTAATATATACATTTATTTTTTGTTTTAAGAATAGAGGCTAGAGTGGCAGCTAAAGTAGGTCATGAAGCTTCGTCCCATTTAAATTATAGTTAGAATATAAAGCTCTAAGGTAAATAAGTTAAGGATGACATGAAGACACAAAACATAAAACATTTGACCTAAAAAAGATGTAGGGATTGAAAAACAAACATAATTATGGAGCTGTAGAAATGAGTGGGGTAATGATTTTACGATGCATGTTTGCAAAGAGTATTAAGGAATGACTGCATAAAGTCTATCATAATGAATAGGTACTTATGAAATATACATTTGACTAGTATTTCACAACAGCAAAGAAAATAATGTTTTTGGTGGAAAAAAAATGCCTGCATTTATCCCATTGTGTAGGGTATTATTTTTCCCAAAGTTTAAAATCTGTTCTTGAATTTATTAGTGTGGATTTAATTAAATTATTTGTGTTTTCACAAGTAGTAATCAGAATCACATTGGCTTTCAGAAGTAACTGATGACAGGGAACACAAAGGAAACTGATAAAAGGGATAGAGCTTATTCTGAACTTTCAATGGCTTGTTCAAATTGCCTGCTTACACTGCACATGACCACCTGCCCAGGGGTTGCACAGCATTGTGGGGTTGTCTCTCCCATTTTAAACACTAGTCAAGACTTGCCTATAGACCAATCCAAAAGAGGAATTTTCAAGAATCTACCTAGATGAACTTATTGTTTGTCAAACTGATAAGAAATTCACCAACACAGAACCCACAATTTCAAAGTGGACAGAGTAGTTCTTCTTCACACATTATGAAACAAAGTTAATATGTTTTAATGATGTCATCCCTCTAATAATATATTTCCATAAGAACATAAAGATTCTAGATTAACAGTATTAGATATAATTGAAATGTGTATACAATTCCATAGCACTATAAATTCTTTATATGCACACAAAGGTATATCCTTACATTGCTTGATATTTCTTGAATACATTGTAAACTGATTTCATTGAAAACCTTCTTAAAGGTATCTGCCTTCAGGGATTTGGAATTGCATTCACTATTGCAATACAAAAGTAAATGCTTAATTTATTTGAAGAGAGCTAAGGAAAGGAGATTCTGCTAAATATCTTCCTGAAGTTCATTTAACCTAGGATGTCAGTACACTCAATACTCATTTTAACAGAAGATAAATTGTTTTCCAGAAATGTCTTTAAAAGCAGACTGGATCTGTTAAGTCTTTTTAAGAGAGTATAGACTTAAATGACTTAGGGAATTAGAAGAGGAAGATGTATGGGATAACAGGAAAAAAGACATCACATCACACTTAATGACTAATATTCCATCATGGGAATTGTAAAATATTTGTCACTAAATCATGTAAGAGTGGTTATGCTTAATTCTTTCCCATTACTCTCAAAAAAGTTATTGTGAAATCTTTAAAAACATTTCCTAACAGTATTTTTTTAGTTTTATTTGGATGTTTATCAAACAGTGCAAGGAGATAGTATTTTGTCCCTGGCAAGACATTTTACAGAACTTGTTATGAGTACCACTGAGCAATTGTTCAGTGTAGACTGCTTGCCTAATGTACACCAGGTTCTGGAATAAATTCACAGCATAACCAAATATTTAAATAAAAAAGACCAGTAACATAAATTTAGTAAGCCATATCACTAAAAATGTGGCATATTTAAACTTCTTTGAACACTCACTCCTATGAGACATGTATGATCGTCAAATAACAACACCAAGACATAGTATGATTAAATGGTTCATAATAGTTTGAGAATAGCATTGTACAGCATTTGAATTTCCATGCATCTTACTAAATCATTAAGCTATAATTAGAAATTATGTAAGTAAAACTTTAAACACTTATTACTCCAAAATCAGTTACTATTTATTGTGGGAGATTTAGGTTAAGGAAAGCAAGTATTTTTAAATAGAGGATAAAATTGAAAGCATAAACTATTCACATGCTAAAAGATTATTTTATTATTGACTTTCCTTATAAATCAGAAGTCTGTTGCAACAAACCCAAAGAGAGAGTTGAGGGCAGTACAGCACTATTTCTTCTGGTAAAGCAAGTGCTGGCTTGTTAATAATGAAGAGAATGGTATCTTGCAAGCTGACCAGTCAAGCATTCAAGAAAAATGACTCAATATATTTTAAAAATCTGTGCAGTTTCTCTCCAATTATTTTTTAATGTGCCTTTTGAAAAATTGTCAGGAATGAAAGTTAGCAGACATTTTTTTATGACCATTACATTTTGTATCCTGTCAAATGATGGGTAGCACAGTTCTGAATAGGAGAGCAGAGATGGGAATGGTTTGCAGGGTGGAACTGAGGATAGATGACAGCTCATGCACTTTTCAGACAGAAAGCAAATGTAAAAGCAGGTACGTGAATCAGAATTAAATGTCTTCCAAACGTGCAGTCAACATGACCTGCTGTCAGAAACAGGATTTAAACACAAGAAAACGAATATTTTTGAAAACAAACTCTAAAACACATTTTTTTTATTAACTTGAATATTTCTTATATACATTTCGAGTGTTGTTCCCTTTCCCGGTTTCGGGCAAACATCCCCTCCCCCCTCCCCTTCCTTATGGGTGTTCCCCTCCCCACCCTCCCCCTATTGCCACCCTCCTCCCTACTATCTAGTTCACTGGGGGTTCAGTCTTAGCAGGACCCAGGGCTTCCTCTTCCACTGGTGCTCTTACTAGGATATTCATTGCTACCTATGAGGTCAGAGTCCAGGGTCAGTCCATGTATAGTCTTTAGGTAGTGGCTTAGTCCTGGAAGCTCTGGTTGCTTGGCATTGTTGTACATATGGGGTCTCAGCCCCTTCAAGCTCTTCAGTTCTTTCTCTGATTCCTTCAGCGGGGTCCTATTCTCAGTTCAGTGGTTTGCTGCTGACATTGGCCTCTGTATTTGCTGTATTCTGGCTGTGTCTCTCAGGAGCGATCTACACTTCTGCACTTCTTTGCTTCATCCATCTTATCTAATTGGGTGGCTGTATATATATGGGCCACATGTGGGGCAGGCTCTGAATGGGTGTCCCTTCAGTCTCTGTTTTAATCTTTGCCTCTCTCTTCCCTGCCAAGGGTATTCTTGTTCCCCTTTTAAAGAAGGAGTGAAGCATTCACATTTGATCATCCGTCTTGAGTTTCATTTGTTCTAGGCATCTAGGGTAATTCAGGCATTTGGGCTAATAGCCCTTATCAATGAGTGCATACCATGTATGTCTTTCTGTGATTAGGTTAGCTAACTCAGGATGATATTTTCCAGTTCAACCATTTGCCTACGAATTTCATAAAATCGTTGATTTTTATAGCTGAGTAATATTCCATTGTGTAGATGTACCACATTTTCTGTATCCATTCCTCTGTTGAAGGGCATCTGGGTTCTTTCCAGCTTCTGGCTATTATAAATAAGGCTGCGATGAACATAGTGGAGCACGTGTCTTTTTTATATGTTGGGGCATCTTTTGGGTATATGCCCAAGAGAGGTATAGCTGGATCCTCAGGCAGTTCAATGTCCAATTTTCTGAGGAACCTCCAGACTGATTTCCAGAATGGTTGTACCAGTCTGCAATCCCACCAACAATGGAGGAGTGTTCCTCTTTCTCCACATCCTCGCCAGCATTTGCTGTCACCTGAGTTTTGATCTTAGCCATTCTCACTGGTGTGAGGTGAAATCTCAGGGTTGTTTTGATTTGCATTTCCTGATGACTAAAGATGTTGAACATTTCTTTCTTTAGGCGTTTCTCAGCCATTCGGCATTCCTCAGCTGTGAATTCTTTGTTTAGCTCTGAACCCCATTTTTTAATAGGGTTATTTGTCTCCCCCTGGTCTAACTTTTTTGAGTTCTTTGTATATTTTGGATATAAGGCCTCTATCTGTTGTAGGATTGGTAAAGATCTTTTCCCCCAATCGGGTTGGTTGCCCGTTTGTCCCTAACCACAGTGTCCTTTGCCTTACAGAAGCTTTGCAGTTTTATGAGATCCCATTTATGGATTCTTGATCTTAGAGCATAAGCCATTGGTGTTTTGTTCAGGAAATTTTTTCCAGTGCCATGTGTTCCAGATGCTTCCCTAGTTTTTTCTTCTATTAGTTTGAGTGTGTCTGGTTTGATGTGGAGGTCCTTGATCCACTTGGACTTAAGCTTTGTACAGGGTGATAAGCATGGATCGATCTGCATTCTTCTACATGTTGACCTCCAGTTGAACCAGCACCATTTGCTGAAAATGCTATCTTTTTTCCATTGGATGGTTTTGGCTCCTTTGTCAAAATCAAGTGACCATAGGTGTGTGGGTTCATTTCTGGGTCTTCAATTCTGTTCATTGGTCTATCTGTCTGTCTCTGTACCAATACCATGCAGTTTTTATCACTATTGCTCTGTAATACTGCTTGAGTTCAGGGATAGTGATTCCCCCTGAAGTCCTTTTATTGATGAGGATAGTTTTAGCTATCCTGGGTTTTTTGTTATTCCAGATGAATTTGCAAATTGTTCTGTCTAACTCTTTGAAGAATTGGATTGGTATTTTTATGGGGATTGCATTGAATCTGTAGATCGCTTTTGGTAAAATGGCCATTTTTACTATATTAATCCTGCCAATCCATGAGCATGGGAGATATTTCCACCTTCTGAGGTCTTCTTCAATTTCTTTCTTCAGTGTCTTGAAGTTCTTATTGTACAGATCTTTTACTTGCTTGGTTAAAGTCACACCGAGGTACTTTATATTATTTGGGTCTATTATGAAAGGTGTCGTTTCCCTAATTTCTTTCTCGGGTTGTTTCTCTTTTGTGTAGAGGAAGGCTACTGATTTATTTGAGTTAATTTTATACCCAGCCACTTTGCTGAAGTTGTTTATCAGCTTTAGTAGTTCTCTGGTGGAACTTTTGGGATCACTTAAATATACTATCATATCATCTGCAAATAGTGATATTTTGACTTCTTCTTTTCGATCTGTATCCCCTTGACCTCCTTTTTGTTGTCTGATTGCTCTGGTTAGAACTTCAAGAACTATATTGAATAAGTAGGGAGAGAGTGGGCAGCCTTGTCTAGTCCCTGATTTTAGTGGGATTGCTTCAAGTTTCTCTCCATTTAGTTTAATGTTAGCAACTGGTTTGCTGTATATGGCTTTTACTATGTTTAGGTATGGGCCTTGAATTCCTATTCTTTCCAGGACTTTTATCATGAAGGGGTGTTGAATTTTGTCAAATGCTTTCTCAGCATCTAATGAAATGATCATGTGGTTTTGTTCTTTCAGTTTGTTTATATAATGGATCACGTTGATGGTTTTCCGTATATTAAACCATCCCTGCATGCCTGGGATGAAGCCTACTTGATCATGTGGTGGATGATTGTTTTGATGTGCTCTTGGATTCGGTTTGCCAGAATTTTGTTGAGTATTTTTATTCGATGTTCATAAGGGGAAATTGGTCTGAAGTTCTCTTTCTTTGTTGGGTCTTTGTGTGGTTTAGGTATAAGAGTAATTGTGGCTTCATAGAAGGAATTCGGTAGTGCTCCATCTGTTTCAATTTTGTGGAATAGTTTGGATAATATTGGTATGAGGTCTTCTATGAAGGTCTGATAGAATTCTGCACTAAACCCGTCTGGACCTGGGCTCTTTTTGGTTGGGAGACCTTTAATGACTGCTTCTATTTCCTTAGGAGTTATGGGGTTGTTTAACTGGTTTATCTGTTCCTGATTTAACTTCGGTACCTGGTATCTGTCTAGGAAGTTATCTATTTCCTGCAGATTTTCAAGTTTTGTTGAATATAGGCTTTTATAGTAAGATCTGATGATTTTTTGAATTTCCTCTGAATCTGTAGTTATGTCTCCCTTTTCATTTCTGATTTTGTTAATTTGGACACACTCTCTGTGTCCTCTCGTTAGTCTGGCTAGGGGTTTATCTATCTTGTTGATTTTCTCCAAAGAACCAACTTTTGGTTCTGTTGATTCTTTCTATGGTCCTTTTGTTTCTACTTGGTTGATTTCAGCTCTGAGTTTGATTTCCCTGCCTTCTACTCCTCCTGGGTGTATTTGCTTCTTTTTGTTCTAGAGCTTTTTAGGTGTGCTGTCAAGCTGCTGACATATGCTCTTTCCTGTTTCTTTCTGCAGGCACTCAGCGCTATGAGTTTTCCTCTTAGCTTTGCTTTCATCGTGTCCCATAAGTTTGAGTATATTTGTACCTTCATTTTCATTAAATTCTAAAAAGTTTTAATTTCTTTCTTTATTTCTTCCTTGACCAGGTTATCATTGAGTAGAGCATTGTTCAATTTCCACGTACATGTGGGCATTCTTCCCTTATTGTTATTGAAGACCAGCTTCAGGCCTTGGTGGTCCGATAGCACGCATGGGATTATTTCTATCTTTCTGTACCTGTTGAGGCCTGTTTTTTGACCAATTATATGGTCAATTTTGGAGAAAAGTACCATGAGGAGCTGAGAAGAAGGTATATCCTTTTGCTTTTAGGGTAGAACGTTCTATAAATATCCGTTAAGTCCATTTGGCTCATGACTTCTCTTAGTCTGTCTACACATTTTTATTATAAAAATATTTATTTTACCTTGTGTTTGTCAGGTTTTTGTCACAGTGAAAGAACACAAGAGGTAATTTTCACACAAAGAGTAAAAGTTCATTTTGTCTTATAATTGTGGAGGTTTCAGTTCAAGACTCTATGGTCCAATATTGTTTCCAAAAAGAAACATGTTGAGTTTATTTTGGGGTTTGGGGGCTTGGAAAAGGTAAATTTAACATCTTCTTATCTCTAATACCAGTATGAATATGAATAAATCAATAACTTGTAGTGAATACAGAGTGTGGTAATAATCAAAACATCAATAAATACAACATAAAGCCCAAACAGATTTAGTCATTACTTTGAGTATTATCAATGCCTTATAGAAACTGGAGAGGTGAATGATTTTAGAATTAATTCGAGGTACTTTTTTTCCAAACTTAATGATGTGAAAATCTACTCATTTTTCTGAAGGTTGGCCTCAAATGTATATTTGGATTTTCAGTTATCTGTTTTACAATGTAACTCATATTAATCATTATCACAAAATGTTAGATTGAAGTCACTTGAAGTTCTTCACGAATAGGCTTCTACTTAAAAACATTTCATTATGAAAACGAAAATTGTATTTCAAGTCTGAGTACTTTCCTGGGAAACCTCACAAAAGAAAATCTGTGGAAATTTTTGAGTATTTTACGCTTTATAAATTGTTTGTACATACATATAACCATTGTGTCAGAATTTGAAACTTTGTTTCTAAATTCTAAAAGTCTCAGAGCAATTTCTAAATATTTCCTGATAGTAAACAAAATGCTTCATGGAGCTTTTACACTAAAATGGAAAATATTGTCAATTTGAGTATGATATTCATTGAAACATTTATTTTAATCACTTTAGGTGTGCATGTAGGGTGCTATGGTTTTGTCTCGGTGGAAACCAGGAAGTGTCAGCAGATTCTCTAGACCAGGCGTTAAATGAGGTCAGGTACTATTTAGAACAGCAAGCATGGGCTTATGAGTGCTCAACTGTCTCTCAAGACCAAACCAGATTTATTTTAAAACAATAGCCCCTTTAAAGATATTTTAATCTCAGGCTGGAGAGATGGCTCAGCAGGTTCAGAACACTAGCTGCTTTTCCAGAGGTCCTGAGTTCAATTCCCAGAAAGCACATAGTGGCTCACAACCATCTGTAATGAGATCTGATACCCTCTCCTGGTGTGTCTGAAAAGAACGACAGTGTACTTACTTACATAATAAATAAATAAATAAATCTTAAAAAAGATATTTCAATCTCTTAATGTAGGAGACAAATAATTAAAATTATTGAATTGTACTTTAGGGTCAAATTATTAAATAATTATATATGTATTGCACACATACATAGGGGAATACATAATAATATGTAAATATTGTATGTAATTATCTAGCTGTTTCCTGAGAGGCTTTGCCAGAATCTGAGCAGCAGAGATGCGGATGCTTACAGCCAACCATTAGACTGAGTAGGGGATCCCAACAGAGGAATTAGGGGAGGGACTTAAGGAGCTGAAAGGGTTTGCAACCCTAAATGAAGAACAATATCAACCAATCAGACCCACCCCCCAGAGCCCAAGGTCTAAACCACCAACCATAAGGTACACATGGAGGGATCCATGCCTCCAACTGCACATATAGTAAGGGATTGCCTTATCCCTTGGTCCTGTGAAGGCTTGATATCCCTCTGTCAGGAATGCTAGGTCAGTGAGGTAGGAGTGAGTAGGTGGCTATAGGAGCACCCTCATAGAAGCATGGGAAGTGGGGATAGCATGAGGTGTTTGTGGATGGGAAACCATGAACTGGGATAACAATTGAAATGTAAATAAATAAAATATCCAATAAAAATATATTCATGGTTCTATATCAATACATTTCAGCAAAGAATAAATTAAGGTTATTTTGTCTGAAACAATGGTTAGATTCTTTTGCTTTTGAAACATCTCTTGACATAAATTCACCAACTTTATAGTTCCTATGATACTAGGTAAATGATACAAGTAAAGTGTTCATAAATAAAGAAAAACTATACTGAACAATCTTATCTTTTTAGAAAATGTTGTTATATACAAATGGTCTTTCATACACATGCAATTATCCACGAGATTTGTGTTATACTCTAATATGCTTGTAGTATTCACATTGCATCATTTAAGTTTCAAATAAACGATAATGAGACTCATGCCCTCCTTCCTTGAGAAGTCATGAAAAAGTCTATATTGTAATAATCATATTTTGAACTATATGGAAAATAATTTGAGAAGAGTCAATGTTCAAAAAGGTGGTGACCTGATAAGGTTTTGTGCCAGAAATAGCACAGAGTGTATGAATTATCTCTGTTCATGATCACCAGGAAGCTCAGAGGTTTGCCAAGTGAAAAACTGAAACTAATAGAACTAAATTCCAAGATAGAAAACACGAAGAAAAAAAGAATTTTGAATGGATGATCGGCTCACTGAACATCATAGTCAAGGGATTATTAGTCTATGCTAAATTTTCCTTCCAATACAGGCTGACCTTGGTGCATCTATTCACCATCCCTTTCCTACTCAGCTCTCTCCCTCTGTCTACCTCAGATGACTTTTATTTCTCCTTCAGAATGAGATTCAAGCATCCTCCCTGGAAACTCCCTGTTATTTAGCTTCTTTGGGTCTGGGGATTGTAGTGTGTGTATCATGTAATTGGTGGCTAATATCCACTGATAAGTGGATTCATATCATGCATTTCCTTCTGGGGCTTTTTTAGATCCATCTATTTGCCTACAGATTTCACGATACTTGAAAAAATTAAAGTATTGTTTCATACATATTTTAAAGGTACCTTAGCTTTCAGATATGTAATCAACCCTTAGCAAGGTACCTTGTTTTTGCAGGTTGGGTAAAGCATTTATGGAACATGTGATCTTATCAAGAAACCCCCCAAAAGTTGCTCATTTAATAAAGAGAGGGAGAGACTGAAACTAAGTAAAACCACACTCGTATATTAGTTACAGAAAATATAAAAATATATTAAACTGTCCTTTTGCATGCATACTCGTTTATCAAAAGGTGAATGTTTTGTCAAAATTGAAGAAATTGAATGTATATACATAAACTTTTTTCAATTTTTATAACATTGGAAAGACTGTCCATGTACAGTGTTTGGGTATTGATTTAGTCCCTGGAAGTTCTGGTTGGTTGGCATTGTTGTTCTTATGGTGTCGCAAGCAATTCACCTCTTTCAATCCTTATTCTAATTCCTCCAATGGGGTTCCCATTCTCAGTTCAGTGGTTGGTTGCTGGCATTTGTCTATGTATTTGACATGTTCTGTCTGTGTCTCTCAGGAGAGATCTATATCCAGTCCCTTTCAGCATGCACTTCTTAGTTGCATCCATCTTATTTAGTTTTGGTCACTGTATATATATATGGGCCACATGTGGGGCAGGCTCTGAATGGCCATTCCTTCAGTCTCTGCTCTAAACTTTACTTCCCTATCTCCTCTTATGGATGTTTTTGTTCAACTTTTAAAGGAGTGAAGCATCTGCCTTATGGTCATCCTTGTGGAGTTTCATGTGGTCTGTGCATTATGGGTAATTCGAGCATTTGGGCTAATAACCACTCATCAATGAGTGCATACAATGTGTGGTTTTCTATGATTGTGTTACCTCACTCAGTTTGATACTTTCTAGTTCCATCCATTTGCCTATGAATTTCATGAAGTCATGGTTTTTGATAGCTGAGTAGTACTCCATTGTGTAGATGTACCACGTTTTCTGTATCCATTCCTCTGTTGAAGGGCATCTGGAATCTTTCTAGCTTCTAGCTATTATAAATAAGACTGGTATTAACTTAGTGGAGTATGTATATTTGTTTTATGTTGGATACATACAACATCTTTTGGGTATATGGCCAGGAGAGGTATTACACTACTCAGGTAGTGCAATGTCCAATTATCGGAGGAACCTCAAGACTGATTTCCAGAGAGGTTGTTCCATGTTGCAATCCCACCAACAATGGAGGGGTGTTCCTCCATTGCATCTGCTGTCGCCTTAGTTTTTGATCTTAGCCATTTTAACTGGTATAAGGTGGAATCTCAGGGTAGTTTGATTTGCATTTCCCTAATGACTAAAGATGTTGAACATTTTTAGGGGCTTCTCAGCCCTTCAATATTCCTCAAATGTGAATTTGTAGTTTAGCCCTGTATCCCATTTTTAATAGGTTTATTTGTCTCTCTTGAGTATAATGCCATGAGCTCTTTGTGTATTTTGGATATTAGTCCTCTATCAGTTATAGGATCGGTAAAGTTCTTTTCCCAATCTGTTGCTTGCCATTTTCTCCTAATAACAGTGTCCTTTGCCTTACAGAACCTTTGCAGTTTTATGAGATCCCACGTGTCAATTCTTGATCTTAGAGCATAAGCCATTGGTATTCTGTTCAGGAAATTTTCTCCAATGCCCATGTGTACAAGTCTTCCCCACTTTTTCTTCTATTAGGTTGAGTGTATCTGGTTTAATGTGGAGGTCCTTGATCCATATGGACTTAAGCTTTGTACAGGGTGATAAGAATGGATCGATTTGCATTCTTCTACATGCTGACCTCCAGTTGAACAAACAACATTTCTTGAAAATGCTATCTTTTTCCCATTGGATGGTTTTGGCTCCTCTGTCAAAAATCAAGTGACCATGGGTGTGTGGGTTCATTTCTGGGTCTTCAGTTCTATTCCCCTGGTTTATCTGCCTGTCTCTGTACCAATACAGTATTTTATCACTATTGACCTGCTTGATACTGCTTGAGGTCAGGGATGGTGATTCCCTCAGAAGTCCTTTTATTGTTGAGGAAAGTTGTAGCTACATTGGTTGTTTTTTTTTTGGTTTGTTTGTTTGTTTGTTTTTGTTATTCCAGATGAATTTGAAAATTGTTCTTTCTAACTGTATGAAGAATTTGATTGGAATTTTGATGGGGATTGCATTGAATCTGTAGATTGCTTTTGGTAAAATGCCCATTTTACTATATTAACCCAGCCAATCAATGAGCATGGGAGATCTTTCTGTCTTCTGAGATCTTCAATTTTTTTCTTCAGACATTTGAAATTCTTAACATACACATCCTTAACTTGCTTTGTTAAAGTCACACCCAGGTTTTTTGGGACTGTTATGAAAGGTGTCATTTCCCTAATTTCGTTCTCAGTCTGTTTGTCTTTTGTGTAGAGGAAGGCTACTGATTGGTTTGATTTAATTTTATACCCAGCCACTATGCTGAAGTTGTTTATCAGGCTTAGTACTTCTCTTCTGGAATTTTGGGGGTCACTTAAGTATACTGTCAGATTATCTGCAAATAGTGATATTTTTGACGTCTTCCTTTCCAGCTTTTATCTCTTTTTTTTTTTTTATTAACTTGAGTATTTCTTATATACATTTCCAGTGTTATTCCCTTTCCCGGTTTCCGGGCAAACATCCCCTTCCCCCCCCTTCCTTATGGGTGTTCCCCTCCCCCCCCTCCCCCCCTTTCCCCCCCCCCCCCACCACAATTACGCTCACTGGGGTTCAATCTTAGCAGGACCAAGGGCTTCTCCTTCCACTGGTGCTCTTACTAGGATATTCATTGCTACCTATGAGGTCAAAGTCCAAGGTCAGTCCATGTATAGTCTTTAGGTAGTGGCTTAGTCCCTGGAAGCTCTGGTTGCTTGGTATTCCAACTTTTATCTCTTTGACATCCATTTGTTGTCTGATTGCTCTGGCTAGGCTTTCAAGAAATATATTGAATAAGTAGGGAAGGAGTGGACATCCTTGTCTAGTCCCTGATTTTAGTGGGATTGCTTCAAGTTTCTCTCCATTTAGTTTAATGTTAGCTACTGGTTTGCTGTATATGGCTTTTACTATGTTTAAATATGGGCCTTGAATTCCCGTACTTTTCAGGACTTTTGTAGGGGTGTTGAATTTTGTCAAATGCTTTCTCAGCATCTAATGAAATGATCATGTGATTTTTGTCTTTGAGTTTGTTTATAGTGTAGATTACGTTGATGGTTTTCCATATATTGAACCATCCCTATATACCTGGGATGAAGCCTACTTGATCAGGATGGATGATTGTTTTGATGTATTCTTGAATTTGGTTTGCAAGAATTTCATTGAATATTTTTGCATTGATATTCATAGGGGAAATTGGTCTGAAGTTCTCTTTCTTTGTGGGGTGTTTGTGTGGGTTAGATGTAAGAGTAATTGTGGATTCATAAAAGGAGTTTGGTAGTGTTCCATCTGTTTCAGTTTTGTGGAATAGTTTGGACAGTATTGGTATGAAGTCTTAAATGAAGTTCAGATAGAATTCTGCACTAAGATCCCATCTGGTCCTGGGATCTTTTAGGTTGGAACACCTTTTTTTTTTCATCTATATTAACTTGGGTATTTCTTATTTACATTTCAATTGTTATTCCCTTTCCCAGTTTCCAGGCCAACATCCCCCTAATCCCTCCCCCTGTATATGGGTGTTCCCCTCCCTATCCTCCCCTTATTACCACCCTCCCCCCAAACATCACATTCACTGGGCGTTCAGTCTTGGCAGGACCAAGGGCTTCCCCTTCCACTGGTGCTCTTTCTAGGCTATTCATTGATACCTATGCGGTTGTAGCCCAGGGTCAGTCCATGTATAGTCTTTGGGTAGTGGCTTAGTCCCTGGAAGCTTTGGTTGGTTGGCATTGTTGTTCATATGGGGTCTCAAGCCCCTTCAAGCTCTTTCAGTCCTTTCTTTGATTCCTTCAACGGGGGTCCATTCTCAGTTCAATGGTTTGCTGCAGGCATTTGCCTATGTATTTGCCGGATTCTGGTTCTGTCCCTCAGGAGAAATCTACATCCATTTCCTGTTAGTCTGCACTTCTTTGCTTCATCCATCTTATCTAGTTTTGTGGCTGTATATGTATGGACCACATGTAGGGCAGACTCTGAGTGGGTGTTCCTTCTGCCTCTGTTCTAAACTTTACCTCCCTATTTCCTCCCAAGGGTATTCTTGTTCTCCTTTTAAAGAAGGAGTGAAGCATTCACATTTTGGTCATCCTTCTTGAGTTTCATGTGTTCTGTGCATCTAGGGTTAATCGAGAATTTGGACTAATATCCACTTATCAAAGAGTGCATACCATGTGTGTTTTTCTGTGATTGGGTTACCTCACTCAAGATGATATTTCCCGTTCCATCCATTTGCCTATGAATTTCAAAAAGTCATTGTTTTTGATAGCTGAATAGTATTCCATTATGTAGATGTACCACATTTTCTGTATCCATTCCTCTGTTGAAGGGCCTCTAGGTTCTTTCCAGATTCTGGCTATTATAAATAAGTCTGCTATGAACATAGTGGAGCATGTGTCTTTTTTATATGTTGCGGCATCTTTTGGGTATAGCTGGGTCCTCAGGTAGTTCAATGTCCAATTTTCTGAGGAACCTCCAGACTGATTTCCAGAATGGTTGTACGAGTCTGCCACCCCACCAACAATGGATGAGTGTTCCTCTTTCTCCACATCCTTGCCAGCATTTTCAGACTCCTGGATTTTTGATCTAGCCATTCTGACAGGTGTGAGAGGGTTGTTTTGATTTGCATTTCCATTATGACTAAAGATGTTGAATATTTCTTTAGGTGCTTCTCAGCCATTCGGCATTCCTCAGCTGTGAATTCTTTGAACCCCATTTTTAAATAGGGTTATTTGTCTCTCTGCAGTCTAACTTCTTGAGTTCTTTGTATATTTTGAATATAAGTCCTCTATCAGTTTTAGGATTTGTAAAGATCTTTTCCCAATCTGTTGGTTGCAGTTTTGTCCTAACAACAGTGTCCTTTGCCTTACAGAAGCTTTGCAGTTTTATGAGATCCTATGACAGCTTCTATTTCTTTAGGAGTTATGGGGTTGTTTAATTGGTTTATCTGTTCCTGATTTATCTGTGGTACCAGGTCTTTTTCTAGAATGTTGTCCATTTCCTCCAGATGTTCAAGTTTTGTTGAATATAGGCTTTTGTAGTAGGATCTGATGATTTTTTGAATTTCCTCAGGTTTTGTTGTTATGTCTCCCTTTTCATTTCTGATCTTGATAATTTGGACCCTCTCTGTACCCTCTGGTTAGTCATGCTAAGGGTTTATCTATCTTGTTGATTTTTTCCAAGAATCAGATTTTGGTTCTGTTGATTCTTTGTATAGTCCTTTTTGATTCTTCTTGGTTGATTTCAACCCTGAATTTGATTATTTCCTGCCTTCTCCTCTTCTTGGGTATGTTTGCTTCTTTTTGTTCTAGAGCTTTTAGGTGTGTTGTCAAGCTGCTGATGTATACTCTCTCCTGTTTTTTTCTGCAGGCACTCAGAGCTATGAGTTTTCCTCTTTGCACAGCTTTCATTGTGTCCCATAGGTTTGGTATGTTGTATCTTCATTTTCATTAAATTCTAAGAAGTCGTTAATTTCTTCCTTTTTTTCTTCCTTGATCAAGTTCTCATTGAGTTCTCACTGTTCGACTTTCATGTATATGTGGGCATTCTTCCCTTATTGTTATTGAAGACAAGCTTTAGCCTGTGGTTTTCTGATAGGACACATGGGATTATTTCTATCTTTCTGTATCTGTTGAGGCTGTTTTGTGACTGATTATATGGTCAATATTGGAGAAGATACAATGAGCTGGTAAGAAGAAGGTATATCCTTTTCTTATAGGATGGAATGTTCTATAAATATCAGTTAAGTCCATTTGGTTCATAAATTCTGTTAGTCTTTCTATGCATCTGTTTAATTTCTGTTTCTCTGATCTGTCCGTTGGTGAGAGTGGAGTGTTGAATTCTCCTACTTTTATTGTGTGAGGTGCAATGTGTACTTTGAGCTTTAGTAAGTTTTCTTTTATGTATGTAGGTGCCCTTGTAATTGGTGCATTGATATTTAAAAATAAGAGTTCATCTTGGTGGATTTTTCCTTTGATGAATATGAAGTGTCCTCCTTTACCTTTTTGATGACTTTTGGTTGAAAGTTGATTTTATTCAATATTAAAATGACTACTCCAGCATTATTTTTCAGACCATTTGATTGGAACGTGGTTTTCCAGGCTTTTATTCTGAGATAGTATCTGTCTTTGTCTCAGAGGTGTGTTTCCTGTAGGCAGTGAATTGCTTGGTTTTCTTTACATATCCATTTTGTTAATCTGTATCTTTTTATTGGGGAATTGAGTCCTTTTGATGTTGAGAGTTATTAAAAAATAGTGATTGATGCTTCCTGCTATTTTCATTTTTGGAGTTGCTATTATGTTTGTGTGCTCCTCTTCTTTTGGTTTTGTTGCAAGGAGATTGCGTTCTTGCTTTTTCTAGGGTGTAGCTTACCTCCTTGTGTTGAGCTTTGCTATTTATTTATTAGCCTTCTTAGGGCTGGATTTATAGAAAGATATTGTGCAAATTTGGTTTTGTCTTGGAATATATTGGTTTCTCCCTCAATGTTAATTGATACTTTTGCTGGATTTAGTAGCCTGGGCTGGCATTTGTGTGCTCTTAGGTTCTGTATGACATCTGTCCAGGATCTTCTGGCTTTCATAGTCTCTGGTGAGTAATCCGGTGTAATTCTGTTAGGTCTGCCTTTATATGTTACTTGACCTTTTTCCCTTACTGCTCTTAATATTCTTTCTTCCTTATTTGCATTTTGTGTTTTGACTATTATGTGACAGGAGGAATTTCTTTTCTGGTCCAATCTATTTGGAGTTCTGTAGGCTTCCTGTATGTTTCTGGGCACCTCTTTCTTTAGGCAAGGGAAGTTTTCTTCTATAATTTTCTTGAAGACATACTGGCCTTTCAAGTTAGGAGTCTTCATTCTCTTCCATACCTTTTATCCTTAGGTTTGATCTTCCCATTGTTTCCAGGATTTTCCTGTATGTTTTGGGCTAGGAGCTTTTCTGTATTACATAATATTTGACAGTTGTGTCAGTGTTTTCTATGGTATTGTCTGCTCCTGAGATTTCTCTCTTCTATCTCTTGTATTCTGTTGGTGATACTTGCATCTATGACTCCTGATCTCTTACATAGGTTTTCTATGTTCAGGGTTGTCTCCCTTGGTGCTTTCTTTATTGTTTCTATTTCCATTTTTAACTCCTGGATTGTTTTGTTCCTTTCCTTCTCCTGTTTGGTTGTTTTATCCAGTAGTTCTTTAAGGGATTTGTGTGTTTCTTCTTTAAGGGCTTCTAGTTATTTACTTGTGCTGCCCTTTATTTCCTTAATGGAATTATTTATGACCTTCTTAAAGTCTTTCATCATCATGATAAAATGTGATTTTAAATCTAGATCTTGTTTCTCCAGTCTGTTTGGATATCCAGTGTTTGGTGGTAGAACTGGACTCTGATGACGCCAAGTATTCTTGATTTTTGTTGCTTGGGTTCCTGAGTATGCTTCTCACCATCAGGTTGTCTCTGGTGTTAGCTTGTCTTGCTGTTTCTGATGGTGACTTGACCCTCCTCTGGGCCTGTGTGTCAGCACTCCTGTAGACCTGTTTTCCTGTTTTCTTTCAGCCAGTTATGGGAAGGGAGTATTCTGCTCTCAGGCATGCAGTCACTCCTGGATGGTAGCTTTCAGCTCTCCATGAGGGCAGAAGCCAGAAAGGTCCTGCTCCTACTGCTCCTAGGTCCCTGTTCCCAAAGGGCACAGATGGCACTAGATGTTTTCCTATTGGGTCGGCATTGTGCGCAGAGACTAGTCTCCTCTGGTTTCTCAGGAATGTCTGTGGCTCTGAAGGTTTAGCTCTCCCACTCCCCATGGGATTTGGGTGCAGGGAGCTGTTTAACCAGTTCAGTTCAGATCTGGGTGCAGATCTGGACTTTGGGGCTTCTGCAGCTTGATTGCTTCTATATTCCTGTTTCCAGAGGTACTATGCTGTTTCCTCTTAGGCCAGGGATGTGGGATAAGGTGGGCAGACGTGGCAGTCTCTCCTGCCCTGCAGTCTCAGAATTGCCTGCACTTCTGAGTGTTCAGGTCTCTCTCCCAGGGGATTTGGAAGCAGGGAGCTATGGGATGGGATTAGAGAAGATCTGGCCACAGCCTGAAACTGGAAGTGCCTGTTTCCAGAGGACTTCTGCCTTTGTGTGTCCTGAGTCTACCAGACAGGTCTCTTGGAGCAGAAAAGTTGGCCTTACCTCTGCTTTCCTGTGTGTAGTCGCTCCTGATTGCTGGCTTTCAGCTCTCCATACATACTCTAAGTGGATAAGGTTCAATATAATTTATATTGTGATGAATTACACTCATCATTAATACATAAATAATTTTTAAATCAAAATATTTATGTTTTGTTTTAAAGTTTATATTTTTATTGGTTATTGTATTTATTTACATTTAAAATGTTATTCCCCTTCCTGCTTTCCCCTCCACAAATCCCCATTTCATCCCCCCTTACCCTGCTTCTATGATGGTGCTCCCCTACCTACCTACCCACTCCTGCCTCCCTGCCCTGGCATTCCCCTACACTGAGGCTTCAAGTCTCCACAGGACCAAGGGCTTCCCCTCCCACTGATGGTAGACAAGACAATCCTCTGTTGTATATGCAGCTGGAGCCATGGGTGCCTCCAAGTATACTCTTTGGATGGTGGTGCAGTCCCAGCAAGCCCTGGGGCATCTGGTTTGTTGATATTCATATTCTTCCTATGGGATTGCAACCCCTTCAGCTCCTTCAGTTCTTCCCCTAATTCCTCCATTGGAGTCCCTGTGCTCAGTCTGGTGGTTGACTACAAGAATTCACATCTGTATTGGCCAGGTTCTGGTAGAGTCTCTCAGGGGACAGCTATACCAGGCTCCTTTCAGCAAGCACTTCTTGATATAATCAATAGTGTCTGTGTTTGGTGTCTGGAGATAGGACGAATCCTTTATGTCATAGTTAATATGACCAAAATCATAACTTCAGTTTTATTACAAAACTAGTTTGACTACACACGCGTGTCTGTTTGTGTGTGTGTGTGTGTGTGTGTATTTTGAAACTAAAATCAGAAATCATTGCATATTGAATATGAGTAGAGCTAATGCATAGGAATATTACCACTATGAAAATCTTCAAGGGTAATAGATTAGGTCACAGTAATTTTAAGCTGATATAAGTACATTTATAGCAACATTCATTGAGGTAAAACATTCAAGCAAACTACAAAATAACATAGAAATATATAAAGAAAATATTAGCAAAGTTCTTACAATCCTGACAGTATAAATATTAAGTTTAATTTACCACATTAGACATTATGGTCATTTTTTATGTTTACCTTTATCCTATTACCTATTAATAAAACCATAAGGAGTATACACACATGCAAGCACAGGCAGACGGCCACATGAACTACCAAGTGTGATTTACTATTTCCATAATTGTGAATGACTGAAAGTTTTATAGTTCTACAGAAAGAAATGGTATCTGACTGATATTTTTTATTTTAATATTGGATTGATAATTCCATTCATCAGATCATATGACAGTAATCTACTAATGTAGTGCCTTTGTTTCATTTCTTGCAACTTTGCTTCTCAAACTGCCACCAACATATATACATCAATGACAGGTTACTGTTTAAGCATTGCCCAAAACAAATCGCTCCTATACAGATGAGTCATCTTTGAATTTCCCCATGTAAAATAATAGCTTATTATTCTCAAGTTGATGGGAAAATTACTGTTCATAAAAATAATGATTACTATGTACAAAAATTATAATATACTGTAAAATTTATTTTATATTGTCAGCATAAATTTTAACTAAGTGCAATAAATTATTTCCATAAATAAGAACATATGTTCCATACATACAACAAAAATATGAGGACAATATTGTACTAAACACTATACTCTAACACATTCTTTCAGGTTAAACTAGAATTTTAATTACATATAAAAATATTATACTAAACTTATAATTAACTATATAACAAATTGATGACATATATTAGTTTAAAAATTAAATTACTTTATTGCTCCTAAATCTTATAAAATATAGTTATAAATAATGGGTAATTTTACTTCAGAAGGTTGGTTCTCATCCAAATTATCAATCTTTATCTCAAATATCCATGTATCCTAGTAGCCTTTTGGGAAGGGAATGTCGGAGTGAAGGATAAAATTCCTTTTTAAAAAATAACAAAACAATAGCATAAATTACAATAAGATTAACACCATCACATTGAAGTTAGACCAGGCAAATCAACAGAAGGAAAAAAAGTCCAACAAAAGGCACAATAATAAGGGAGCCACTGATTATCACACTCAGAAATGCCATGAAAGCACTAAAATGAATGCCACACTATAAATGCATGCAGAGTAAGGCCCTGTGCTTGACACTTCAGTCTTTATGAATCCACATGACTTTTGCTTAGTTAATACAGGGTCTTACTCTGGTTTCCTCAATCTCTTTTGACTCTTAAACTCTTTGCTCCCACTTCTCAGAGATTTCCCTGCGGTCTGAGGAGATGGATTTGATCGGAATATCACATTTGGCATTGATTGTTCCAAGATCTCTCTGTCTCCTTCCCCCACCCCACTCTTTATCTCTCTATATAATGTCTGACTATTGGTCTCCATATTTATCCCAATCTGCTGCAGAAAGAAGTGTCTCAAAATATTTTTAAAAAAGAGGAACAGGAGAAGAATAAAATGAAGAAATAAAAGAACAAAGCAAGGAAAGAAGGAAGGAAGGAAGGAAGGAAGGAAGGAAGGAAGGAAGGAAGGAAGGAAGGATGGATGGAAGGATAGAAGGAAACAAGGAAGCAAGGAAGCAAGAGAAGAAAAGAAAGGGGAAAAGTCTAGATTCTCTAGATACTACAGGATATTTTTAAGTGTCCAGCCTTTTATATTGAGACAGAATACTGTTATCTATAAAGTTAATACTGAAGAACAATCCAATTGAGCTATAAAACATAAAGAGTGTCATAATTTTAAATTTTCATTTAAGGAAAGTAGTTTTATAGTGGAGAAGGTTAAATAGTAGAGAAGAAAATGTTCTCAAGTCTCTTCTTAATGCAGTAACTAAAACTTGAAGTGTCACAGATAACTAGAAGGAAACAGTTACATACTTAGCCTGAGATGTCCAGATATCTTGTGGCCATAAAGAACCACTTAAAAATAAAATGTATAAGTATGTTTCTACAGAATTAATGTTTATAAACTGATGATAAACTGCATCTACAAATGTGAGTGGTGTGTTAACAAGATCAAATGTCACTGAACATATAAATTCGCATCAGGAATTTGCCTGGAAGACCTTTTCATACAAAAAGCAAAGATTTCCTAAGATTGTCTACTTTGTTTCCTTCCCAGGTTCATTCATAACTATCATGCACAATTTTGATCAGACTTACAGACACGACTGCTAAAGCTCTGACATCAGTATTACTAATATTATATAGGCATGTGGTTTCATTATTCCTTGTCACATACATGGTATGTGGAGAAAAACTTAAAACAGGAGGATTTAGTCTTAGTTCAATTAGTGTGTGAATTGAAATGATTCTACAGCTGTACTCTACATAGCAATGAAATGTTGCCTATCTCTCATCACAGTGGTTGATTAGCTATGAATGGAACTATTACTGCTAATGGGTTCCTACAACAACAAATGAAAACAGTGACAGGGGTTGGGGATTTAGCTCAGTAGTAGAGCGCTTGCCTAGGAAGCGCAAGGCCCTGGGTTCGGTCCCCAGCTCCGAAAAAAGAAAGAAAGAAAACAGTGACAAAGCAATAATGTAGTACAAGCATACAGATAGACTCCAAAATTCCTCATCATTCTGACAATTGATTTGAAAGGGTGTAACCTAACAAATATAAAATAAAATATAAGTGTGAAATTTTATACCTAATAAGGAAATGATAATAAGTACAGTATGTAAATTTCACTTGTATTTTATTATTGAAGAGAAGACTAATTAGAGATGATGAGTCTCCTAAAAGATGAGAAGCTATTAGGTGGTTCGTGGGATGGTTGGTCATCAAGTATCCTTAAATTCATTTTTAATATCAGAAACTTTGATGTAGTAAAAATTTAGTGAATTCTGGCAATAAAACTAACATGCTGAACCAGAGTCTGATGTTAATGTAGGATGAAGGCAAAAATGAAATGAATCTATGGGCTTAGGTATGGCTATTGAAACAATTGATGTGAAAATACATAAGCCAAACATCATGTGAGAGGTAAGCACTAAAGTAAGCATATGTTTCAGTGTCCTTAAATCCAAAAATCAACTCATTAGTAGATAGTTCAAGATGTCTGTGGGTAGGAAAACACAGGCTTTGTTTCCTTCCTAAATACAGACTGAGAATAGTCTAGTCCTAAATATATATACTTTCCTGAAAGCAAAATCCTAAGGAACTGCCATTGTGCCTAGCCATCATGAGACAATGCCTAAAAACAGCAAGCTCAGAGTCTGGGCAAAGCAAACTGAAGAATTATGTTACTCTGTGTAAAAAGCATTCATTGAGATAAATGTGAATTTTGAGACTAGATATCATTATTAAAAGGCAAAGTTTACTACTCTAATTATCCCTGTGTGGCACTGAAATATTAGAAAAGGGTGAAGCCTTGGGCAGAATTATTTAAGTTTTCTGATGTTGTTAGTGGTATTTTATTATTTCAAGTGAAAAAGCATTCATTCCAGAACTGTTTCACTGTTAGCAGACTGTCATAAAGGCTACCTGAGGGGAAAACACTGTAGCTAGTTTATGAACTCCTGTTAACGAAAGTTCTTAGTAAAAGATAAAGATCAAAAATTAGATTAGACTTATATTAACAATGTTAAATAAGGAATGAATAATAAGCAAAATTGACCCATTGAAAATGCAGCAAAATAAGGAAAGTTTCAAAATATTTTATCAAGTCAGAGTCAATGTAGTTGATGACGTGTAAATTTGAAAACTTGAATTTTTTAGTAATGTGCCTAGGATTATGTATATTGGGTTTTATTATAATTTACTAGATTATTTTGGTTCATATTGACCAATACATACATGTTCATAGGAAAATTGTGAAATGAAATTCCATATTAATCCCATATCTATTTGTTATAGGTACCTCTCAAAATGTTCTTAACTGGCACAGAAGAAAACAATCTCTAGACATGACTAAAACTGGGATTAATAAATGATTTTAAACTGTATTATAAAATACAAACATATATTCATATATGTGTGTGCGTGTGTGTGTGCGTGTGTGTGTGTGTGTGCGTGTGTGTGTGTGTATAAATCAAGTGCATGTGTACCATGTGGAATGATACAGCTCTGCCAGGAGCCATGGATATCTAACAGAAATCCCAGTGATAGACTGTGAAGATGAATTGTTTGTCAGGGGAACCAAGCAAATCCTCCAGTACCCCAATGAAGGAGTTAGAAGAAGGATTGAAGTAGCTGAAGGGATTTGCAACCACATAGGAAGAACTAGATTATCAAACAACCAGACACCACCAAAGCTCCCAATGACTAAACCACCAACCAAAGAGTACACATGGATGGATCCAAGGCTCCAGCTGCATATGTAGCAGAGGACGGGCCTTCTGCTGAGAGGGGAGACCCTTGGCCCTATGAAGGCTTGTTTTCCCAGTGTAGGGGAATGCCAGGTGGGAGTGGGCTGGTGGGTGGGGCAGCACCTTCATAGAGGCTGGGGGAAGGGGGATGGGATTGAGGTTGGGGAAGGTGAAATCAGGAAAAGGGATAACATTTGAAATGTAAATAAATAAAATAACCAATAAAAGTATATATAGCAAATCTTCAAAATATAAAGTATATTGATTTTTCTTGACATTGGATGCCTCCTAGAATTTGAAAGTTAGTATTTACCTGTTGTGGAAGAAATAGCATAATCCTAACTTGGGACTCAGAAGATAGGAGCACAAAAGAACCTTTTTACGATATCAAGCTCTCGTATTCCTTGAATGTCTATGTGTCTAACAATAATAAGTCATCTGCCATGAATATCCCTGTCTTTGGACTTGTCTTGCTCACAAAGTCTTTTGTTAACTCACAGTATAAAACTAATAGCCATCATATTTTCTGATCCAAGAATAATACCATGGAATTCTTTTTTCAAAGGTGATATTTTTCTAAGCACAGTGGAATTTACAGATGAAGTTCTAAAAAATATGTAGCTATATAATGCTACTAGTTTTAATATATACATATAGTTGAAGATATAAATACTGAGGAAAGATTGTCATTGTTTGCTCTCAAACAAGGTGTGATTCCTTCCAAACACTTGCAATTGTAATATTCATCACTTCTATATTCTATTCTTTTCTTTCTTCTTGAAAATAAATTATTCTCTCATACAATATATCCTGAACATAGTTTCTTCTCCTTTCCCCCTCCAGGCCCTCCACTACCTTGCTGCTTCCCCAGATACACTCCTCATCCACGTCCCTTCATGGTAGAGCAGGCCTCTAAGAGACTATCACCAAAACAATATACAATAAGACAAGGCAAAGATCTCATATCAAGTTTGAAAAAGGTAACCCAGTAAGAGTCACAAGTTCCATCAAGAGTCAGATATTCAGCCACCCCAGCTGTTAGGAATCCCACAAAGCCATCAAGGTAACAGCCATAATGAATAAGCAGGAAAACCTGGTGCAGACTCTCAAAGGTCCTGTGATTGTTGGGCAAAATCTGTGGGCCCATATAAATCCTGCTTAGTTGATTAGGTAGGTCCTGTTCTCCTGGTATACTCCATCTCTGCTGACTCCTACAATACCTTGAGCTTCGATGACTATGATCTAGTTTTAACACACTCCTGGTATATTCTTCTCTTACTCTTGAATTCTCTTTCTCTTTTCTATTGCCCTCCCCACTTATTCTCCTTCCATTTTTCCCTGTTATGCTTGGTAATTCCACCTCTCCTACCTTCCTTCTTTGTCTCACTCATCTTTTCGCCTATCATCACTGCTCCCTACCTGAAATCCTATATTTTCAAAACGAAATTTCATAATGTCTTCACTTTCCTCAACATTTAGTAAGACTTTCAACACTGGATAATGCTCACACTAGTCATAGAAAACTAACAGCAGTAATCACTCTTTCCCTCTTAAGCTGTGAAACAATATTCACTAGTACTTTTTAACATTTCGATTTATCAGTATTAAGTACATACTTTAATTAATAATTTCTCCTGATTCCAAAGTTATAGAAAGAGTAGAGGAAACTACAAATTAGGAAAAGATAGCAAAATCATTAGGTAAAATTCTCTTCAGAGTGGCATTAAAGGATTTTTAATGTCAGGATGTCATTGAAAGAAAAGAAAAGCTATCAAAAAGCACAATAGAAAAGCATTATGACATTTAAAAGCATTTGTATATGATTCTAAAAACAAATAAAAGAAAACAAAATTAAAACAGTTACAGTTAATAAAAACTTTATTTTTTTAACTCTTCATATAATCCATCCTGATCACAGTTTCCACTCCACTTCTCTCAGCATCCCCATAACCTCTCTCTCCCACAAACTCCCTCCCTCCCTCCAAACAGGCAACAACCAAACACAACAAAAATAGATAACAATAAATCAGGGCAAAAACCTTTATATGAAGTCTGGATGGATGAGGAGGCCCAAAGAGTACCAAGAACAGGGAAATAAGTAAGAAACATTCTCTTGAGTAAATTTCAAAAAGAAATATCATGGTTTTAAATGTGTATTTGATATTTTATGTATTTACATTTCAAATGTTATCCTCTTCCCCCTCATGTCACCCTCTTTTTCCATGAAGATGCTCCGCCACTCCCATCTCAACATCCTGATATTCCCCTACACTGAGGAAACAATCCTTCACAGGACCAAGGGCTTCTCTTTCTATTGATACCAGACAATGCCATTCTCTGTTACATATGTGGCTAGAGCCATGGTTCCCTCCGTGTATATTCATTGGTTGGTGGTTTAGTCCCTGGGAGCTCAGGGAATGGGGGGTGTTTGGCTGGTTGATAATGTTCTTCCTATGTGGTTGCAAACTCCTTCAGCTCCTATGATCCTTTATCTAAATGCTCCATTGTGATCCCTGTGCTCAGTCCAATGGTTAGCTGAAAGCATCCTCATCTGTACTAGAAAATATCATTCTGAGTGAGGTAATCCAATCACAAAAGAACACACATGGTATGTACTCACTGAGAAGTAGATACTAGCCCAAAAGATTGAATACCCAAGAAACAATTTGCAGACCATATGAAGCTCAAGAAGAATGAAAACCAAAATGTGGGTGCTTCAGTCATTCTTAGAAGTGAGAACAAAATACGCACAGGAGGAAATACAAGGACAAACAGCTATCATGTTATTAAAGTCAATATATGTAAGTTTTTATGTTATTGTTAATTAAAATACACGATAGTAATATTTCCCCTCTCTCTGCCTTCTGTCTCTTGCCATGACTCCTGTACTTTGCTCTCTCAAAATTTTATGGTCCTAATTAATATTAGTATTAGAAATAGTATTAGTATTAGTATTATTCATGGATGAATAAATTCAACCTTCAGAGTTTACTTAATATGGTTTATATGAACATGCTTCTGTGGTTGAGCACTTGGTACTGGATAGACATTTAAGGGACCCATGCTTCATGAAGAATGATTTTCTTCTCTCAGCTGTGCAAAATTCTCTGTAGAACTTAGTGTAGGCCCAGTGATATTTCTCCTTCTATGTTAGGATTTTCCTTGGTGTTTCATTTTTCAGGATATGGTTAGACAGTTATATTAGACAAAGAAGCCAATGATACACAATGGAAAAAAGAAAACATCTTCAATAAATGGTGTCAGTCTAACTGAATGTCTGTATGTAGAAAAATGAAAATAGACCCATATTTGTCACCATGCACAAAGCTCAAGTCCAGGTGGATCAAGAATCCCAACATAAAACCAGATACACTGAATCTAATAAAAGAGAAAGTTGGAAAGAGTATTGAACTCATCGGCACAGGCAGAAATTTTCTGAACAGAACTCCAAAGGTTCATGCTCTAAGATCAAGAATTGATAAATGGGACCTCATGAAAGTGCGAAACTTCTCTAAGGCAAAGGATATAGCCAGTGAGACAAATTAGCATTTCACAGAGTGGGAAATATAAACTTCACTAACCTCACATTTGATAGAGGACTAATATCCAAAATATATAAAGAACTCAAGAAATTTGCCACCAAAATACCAAACAACCCGATAAAAAATGGGGTATAGAACTAAACCGAGAATTCACAGTAGAGGAATCTTGAATGACTGAGAAGCACCTGAAGAAATGTTCAAAGTCCTCAGTGATCAGAGAAATGCAAATCAAAATGACTCTGAGATTCTACCTTACACCAGTCAGAATGGCTAAGTTCAAAACCTCAGGTGACAACACATGTTGGCAAGGATGTGGAGAAACAGGAACACTCCTCCATTGCTGATGGGATTGCAACCTGGTACAACCACTCTGGAAATCAATTTGGATATTTCTCAGAAAATTGGAACTAGACATATCTAAAGACCCAGAAACAACACTCTTGGAAATATACCCAAAGGATTCCCCACTATTCCACAGGGACACATGTTCCTCTATGTTCATAGTGGCTTTATTTGTGATAGTCAGAAGCTGGAAACAACCCAGATATCCCAGGACAGAAGAATGTATACAGAAAATGTGATTCATTTCCACAATGGAATACTACTCAGCTATTAAGAGCAAAGATACGCTGTGTTTTGGAGGCAAATGAACAGAATTAAAAATAGTCATCCTGAATGCAGTAACTCAGACCCATGAGGGAGGCAGAGACGGGGAAGGGAAATGGGAAGGGGATGCGGTAAAACAGGAACATGATCTGGTATTGGGTGGGGGAAAAGGACTGGAGCCCTGAGGGCCAGCAGAAAGAATGGAAACTGGTTACCTCAGGAGGAAGGAGGTGGGGAGGACCCTCTAGAATGTACCAGAGACCTTGGAAGTGAGAGACTCTCAGGAATTAAAGGAGAGATCCTAGATGAAAGGCTGTACAATGGGGAGAGGGAGCTTATTGAATCCACCTCCAGCAGAATAGCATCAAGTGAGGGATGGGGTTGCTCTCCTATAGCCAAAGCTCTGACCCGTAATTCTTCCTGTCTGGAAGAAATTCAGGGATGGAAATGGAGAAGACCTGAAAAAAAGAAGGCACAGCAACAGGCCCAAAGTGGGATTCAGCTCAAGGGGAGGCCCTAAGACTTGACACCATTACTGAAGCTACGAGGCATACACAAATAGGGACCTACCATGACTGCTCTCCAAAAGACCCAACAAACAGCTGAAAGAGTCAGATGCAGATATGTGCACCCAACCAATGGACAGAAGCTGCTGACTCCTCTGGTTGAGTTTGCGGAAAGCTGGAGGAAGCTAAGGAGGAGGGCAACACTGTAGGAGGACCAGCAGTCTCAAATAACCTGGACCCCTGAGATCTCTTAGACATTGGATCACAAACCAAGCAGCATACACCAACTGAGATAAGCCTCCAACAAATACACAGCAGAGGACTCCTGAGTCTCGGTTCAGTCAGAGAAGATGCATCTATTCCTCATGGGACTGGAGGCCCCAGGAAGTTTAGAGATCTGGTGGGGTGGGTGGGATGGAGACATCCTTCTGGAGACAGGGGCAGGGAATCCGGGGAGCAGTAAGGAGGTATGGGATGTGGAACTCTCAGGGGAGGGTGGACTGAGAAGGGAATAAAATCCGGAATGTAAAAATAAGAAATTAAGTAAATAAATAAATAAATAAATAAATAAATAAATAAGATTTCTTGAGTATAGCTTTCTTGACATTTTTAGGAGAAATTTTAGTAATGATCTATTAAGTACTCTAGCTCTTATAACCTTTTTGCAACCTTTTTGCACCACTCCTTGCTGATGTTTCTAAACCTTGGTTTAGGCATTGTGTTATAGATATGGCAGTAGGAGCTGGGCAAACCATAATGTACATTTCACCAAGTATGTCTTTGTTTTCTGAGCTCAATCAACTGCTATCAATCAATCAAACAAACAAAATGGCTCTTTCATAAATGATGAGACATATTTTTCTCTGTGTACAAGCACACAGAAATTTCATTAGTTTAATGAAATGATGGTAGCTATAGACAGTATCCTGTGATAAAAATACAGTTGCCAGGTTTTGTGGATGGGCCGATGTTGTGGTCGCACTGCAAGAACACCTGCCCAGTTATGAAAGATGGCTGGTTCAAACTCTACATCCCCCTCTACTAGGATTCTTAACTAGGGTCATTCTCCTAGATTCCAGGGAGTTTCCACTGTACGAAGTTTCTACATCACCCCCAAATGCCTCCCAATTTCAGTCATCCCTCTCATTATTCTGTCCCTCCACACTGCCCCATGCGTGACACCTTCAATTCCTATCCCCACTTTACATTTCCCATAAAAAACCTACTCTATTTCCTATTTCCTATTTCCACTTTGGGCAGGTGGAGTGAAAGAGCGATCTGAGGTAAATTGGAGATGGGAGTATTACTCTTAGGAGTGTAGGGAATGAAACAGCAGTATAAGAGAAATGTATAAGAGAAAAAAATTATGCCCCCCCAAAGTCTAATCACAGGAAGTAGGAGTCGGAGGTGGGAGACTGTGAATTCAAGAACAATCTGATATGTAAAGCAAATTTCAGGAGAGTCAAGGTACATAAAGAGGCCCTGTCTCAAGAAAATTAAAAAAAAAATGTTTAGTGACAAACCAGTACAAACTAAAATTAAGTCCACATAAAAAGGAATTGTAAATCATCCAGTTTATTTGAAGGGAAATATCATTTCATTACCTCTTTATACACTAATGCGACCTACCTTAAGAATGGGAAAAGGAAAAACAGGATCATTTCAATGACTCTGAAGAGAGTGGATGAAAGTCACTGGTGGACATATTCTTCAATTCGTTTCAGCAGAGCAGTGGCACTTCACCAGGCACTGTCATGATTCATATCTGTATGTGTTAAACCTGATAATTTATAGCATGTTTTAACACTCACATAAAATTTTATGTGCTCCTAATTATGGCATAAATGCTTTTTATCATTTACCATAAATACAAGTACACACAATTTATGTTGTGTATAACTTCACGACACAAAAACATGCTCAACACAAGAAGATTGTAAAAGTATTAAATTCATATTTACAACACAATTACAGTGTTTTCTTCATTCTGAAAGTGAGTTCATTCTACAAAATACATTCATAGGATAACAGAAGCATTTAAACTTTGAGTTAACCATCACAATTATTCTACATGCTTTGCAAAACTATCATATTTCTAGCTCTTGTATGTCTGTATTAATCGAGAATTATCCATTATACAGCATATGCCATGAGGAAATTCAGTTTTTCCATGTGAATCTATTGTTTTATTATTAATTCAAGACAAGACAATAAGACAATAGAATATATATGTGTGTACATAAACACATATATTTTGATATAGTATTGATTCATGATAAAAAATATTATTATTTAAAAACATAAATTTAAAAAATACCAGGAAGAGGCTACATCCTGAGGCATACCAGAGGATCCAATGCATTCAGTATTTGGTAAGAACTCCTACCCCCAAATTCCCATAGCTGCCTCTGAGGGCCAATGGACTCTGGGACCCAACATCCTCCAAAAGCCCCCATGCAAAGAATACCAATCCCCTCTCACCCAGTCCTTTCTGCTGGGACAAACTGCTAGCTAGATTGCTTCCCAGAAGACGATATATCCTTATGCATACTAGAGGATCCCAGAACATTTGATATCATATCTGAAGCATGCAAGAAGAACCGCTGCACTCAGAGCATTTGATACAATATCCTGAGGCATCCTAGGACATCTGCTGCACCCAGGCCATCTGACCCCACAGCAGGAACATCCCAGGAGATCCACTGCACCCAGGACACCACAGCTTGAAGGCATCCTAGGAGTTCCTCTGTACACAGGGCAACTAGGCAATTAACACCACATTCTGACAACTTCCCAAGGACTCTGAAGCATGCAGGCCAACTGGCCCAAAAGACTGAAAGCATCCCCGGAGTGTAGCTGCATTCAAGGAAACAGAAACCACAGTCCATTGACACCCCCGGAAAAACAGCTTCACACAGGACAACAGTGTGACTGCTCCTCTGAAGACCCACAGTCTGAAGGCCTCCCAGGAGATCTCCTGCGGCCATGGCAGCAAATCAGCAGTCTCTCTGATCCTCTGAATATCCTCCAATTGGAAGGCCCCACAGGAGGTCTGCTACAGCCAGAATCACAGGCATACCAGGAGAACTGTTGCAACCTAGAAACAAAAGAGGCTGACTCCAGACAAAGTTACCTAGACCAGCAAACACTAGGGATAACCAGATGACAAAAGGAAAGCTCAAGACCAAACAAAACAGAAGCCAGTATTTGTGGGCATCATCAGAACCCAGTTCTCGCACCACAGGCCCTGAATACATACCAACACACCTGAAAATCAGGAAGCTGACCTAAAATTCTATCTCATAAAGATAGTAGAGTCCTTCAAGGAGGATATAAATAACTCCTTGAACGAAATACAGAAAACACAGGCAAGTAGATAAAAGCTCTTAAAGAGGAACAAATACATCTCTTAAAGAAATAGAGGAAAACAATCAAACAGGTGAAGGAATTCTGAATAAGATTGATGAAGCTAGGAAATGCATACTGAAAGGAACCGGATATAGATAGATCTCCCCTGAGACACACATCCACAGCATGTCCAATACAGAGGTCAATGCTAGCAGCAAACCACTGAACTGAGAATGGGACCCCGTTTGGAGGAATTAAAGGAAGGATTGAAAGAGTTGAAGGAGCTTGCATCCCCATAAGAACAACAATGCCAATCAACCAGAGCTTCCAGGGACTAAACCACTATGGAAAGACTATACATGGACTGACCCAGGGCTCTAATTGCATATGTAGCAGAGAATAGCCTTGTTGGGGCACCAGTGGAAGGGGAAGCCCTTGGTCCTGCCAAAGTTGGACCCCAGTGCAGGGGAATATGGGGGGGGCAGTAAGGGGAAGGAGGAGCGGAGGGGATGGGGGCTTATGGACAGGAAACAGGAAAGGGGAATAACATTTGAAATGTAAGTAAATAAATATATCTAATAAAAATTTTTAAAAAGAAGTCAATGTAACCACAGTTTTCATGAGTCTTCTAATGTACAGAGGTTTCCAGGGATTAAAAGAGAGTCTTACTCAGAAGAACTGCAGAAGATCTCTGAACATCTTCAAATCAGGAACAGGGAGGGTTGCAAGAAAATTAAAATCACTAAGTGCTTAATAAAGATGAGCCCATTTGTGTCACAAGATCTATCTCTTGAACACACTGAACAAAAGGGAATCTGTGACATTGTCAGGAGCCCATTTGGAAAAACTCATATACAGTGGACTCACTCAAAGAACACAGAAGGTTATTAGTGGAGAAGTGGCAACAAGCAAGCTCCAAGAGAAGCATTGCCCCAGTGCCACACGCAAGCACTACACAAGTAAGGAGAAAGTTTTCAATTCTGTGTAAGGAGAACAAGATATTTTAAAAATAGAATCATTGTAAAAAATGCCAACAAATGAGGAAAATCAGTTCAATGTATCTTGGAAAGAGACAGAAGGAGAACATGTAGAAACAAACCAGTTATGAAACTGAAAGTGGACACAACCATTGTTGGAAAATAACAGCCTGTACATGTGTATGTATAATATTTAAAATGTGTCACCTTTAAGGTTAAAATTTATACCTTAAATGTATAAAATTTATCATGTGTCTATTTTACACAAATGAAAATGGGTCCCTAAAAACCTAGACGATTAGGTAGTATAAAATATACCAAAAAAGTACAAGAATTCCATAATGAGAGAAATATGAGGTTTGAGAAACATTTTTATTTTCTAGAAACACATTTGTAACCACCTTTAAATACATTTTGCATGATGTTGCCTTTAGTGCATACTAAGAGGTTAGAAGGAATATAGGAAAGAGCTGAATATATTTGCTTAGTAGTAAGATAACCATTTGAACTGATCAAATAATATAACTTGTCATGAATGTTTATTAAATTTTTAATATTTTTATTACTTTTGACATCATAGATTATTCTTTCACTGTTACATAATCACTTACATATGTAAAATAATCGGAGAACTATTAATTTTAAACACATAGCACATTGTAAGTTAGACTAAAACACCTCTGGTGTTACTTTAAGGCAGTGGTTCACAACTTGGAGGTCACAAATCTATTGGTCAAGAGATCTTTTTACATGGGTTGGATATCTTGTATACCAGTTATTTATTACTTCTAAAATTAGGAAAATTGCACTTATAAAGTAGCAACAAAATAACTCCATGTTTGGAGATCGACACAACGTAAGGAACTGTTCAAGTATAGTGGCAGTAGAAAAGTTGAGAACTGCTTTAAGGTGATGTGCCAGCTGCCACTAGTGTCCTCTTGTTCAGGAGGTTTTATCATCCATTTGTTTCCAATGTGTGATATATTTCCTTATTATATAAAAATTGCAACCATGATCCTGAAATATATGTGTCTATTTTATACTAATTACTCAATGTAGTAGTATTACTAAACAAGGGAAAATTACAATAATAACCATAAATTATGCTGTGTTTAGTGGCTCTTCCAGGGCTGGAGAACTTAAGTCACAATACTCTGCTTCTATCAAGAGACTCTTTTCTTTTCTCATGTGTATCATAAAATTGGACTTCTTAATATATCTAATGAATCTTACTGTGCTTAGTATAAAATAGCTCCCATGGGAACATGTGTAAGAATTAAGAATTACCATTTCTCTAATCTAGAGAATATTGCCTGCGAAGGTATAAAGACAATAAAATCACAAAGGACAATGAAATCTTAGCAAAAGATAACTAGTAAAATAATTAGTAAAATATTCCATCATTATTTTTTGATCATATTTAACAATTATTATAACTTCACTAAAAATCTCTTCAAGAAAAAAAAATCTCTTCAAAAGAAGTGTTATTGTGAATTTTCTACTTTTTTCCTTAGTGCAAGTATAAAATGGAATCAACCTTTTCAGACCATGAATTTAAAACTATGATTAGAAAGGAAAGACAATAAACAGACTATGAGCAGATAAGTTCAAAACCAATATTTACAAACAACTTATAAAGAAATTATGTGAATTACATCTTCAACATTTAAAGGAACAAAGAAAGGCGAGGCAAAGAAAAAAATGAATAAAATATAGACTTGGAAGTACCAATGTAATAGATCTCTAGTCTAACAATTCTGAGCCCTAGTTTTATAAAATACACTTTATTACACAAAATTATTTCTAATTATTGTCTGTGGAAAGCTCTGTACTCTTATAGACCACCTCCTTCCTCCCAAACCTCAGGGATCACTGTGGAAAAAAAGCGAGGGAAGACTGTACAAAAACAAAGACAAAAGAATGGCTAAGATAAAAAAACTCAGGTGACAGCAGATGCTGGCGAGGATGTGGAGAAAGAGGAACACTCCTCCACTGTTGGTGGGATTGGAAACTAGTACAACCACTCTGGAAATCAGTCTGGAGATTCCTCAGATAATTGGACATATCACTACCTGAGGACCTAGCAATATCCCTCTTGGGCATATACCCAAATGATGCTCCAACATAAAACAAAGACACATGCTCCTCTATGTTCATAGCAGCCTTATGTGTAAGAGCCGCAAGCTAGAAAGAACCCAGGTGCCCTTCAACAGAGGAATGGATTAAAAAAATGTGGTACATCTACACAATGGAGTACTACTCAGCTATCAAAAACAATGACTTCATGAAATTCATAGGGAGAGGGCTTTAAAACCATCACCACAATAATAAACTTACTTCAACAAGGCCATACCTCCTAATAGTGTCATTCTCTGGGCCTAGCATATACAATTTATCACACTGGTGAATCTTACTTAAAAAGAAGACTAATTTCACTGTATTATTTTGGAAAGTGATACATGTCACTTTCATCATGTTTGGGAAAGGGTAATGCATGTGCTTATATGTGTCTGTGCTGGTCAGATCCAAAGAGCATATATATTAAGCATATCCATCTTATGGTATATAACAAGTACAATTATAGTTACAAATTTAATGGTGTCTACAATGTCAATAGTTTAGATGGTATTCATTCAATTTTATACATTAATAGTTATAAAAAGTTCATGTCTCTTTTTTTTCACTTGGCTCATTATTTTTAACAGTTTCTTCTTCTTATATTACACTTTAAATCAATTTGATATAAAGCAATTTAACCAGAAACCAGTGATAAGTTGTGTCTTATTTAACATTTGCAAAGAAATATAAAACATTACTATCTGTGAGAAACATGAAAAGACTGAATTTTAACTTAGAGATAATAAATAGCATATTCAAAGTTGAGGCATAAAAAACAACTTAGAAAGATATTAATGTAAAACTAACCACTCAGAAAGTAAAATCATATTTTGTTAACTATGTCTAAAGGAGGAAAATCACTTTACCAGTATGCATTATCTAAGTACAAACAGAGTCATTTTTCCTATATCATGCATCCTTTGAAATCAAAATGTTTCATCCAGAAATAAAACTACTTTAGATCACAAAACGATGAGTATAATGTTTTGGTAGCAATATATAGGATTCACATGTATATATTGAATCTGTCTTGAAATTAAAATAAGAAATTCATTTGTAATGTAAGTGAAAGGCCAGAGAAGAACAAGTAATTCATCTGCTGCTGGGACACTGTCTTTCAAAGCTCACACATCATGTACCATATTGTCTTCATCTACCGTCAATAGCAACCAGAAATTAAAATGATTATAAAAGGTCATAGATTTTCAGCACACACAACCTCAAATTAGCTGGAAAATCTTTATATGTGACCCAAGCAATAAAACAAAACCTATTGTTAGCTTTGATATTCCAAAGAGCTCTATTTATAGGTTCAACGGTGGTGTCTGCCAAATACAATTTTCGATTTGTGCTTAATTTTCTTTCCTCCTGAAGCATTTTTTTTTGTACTTCCAAAAAGTCTTCACATGTAACCTTTAAGGAAAGCATTAGGGTGGCAATTAAAGCATTATACATGTATAAAAAAAAAAGTCATAGATTTTTATTTTGTTACACACAAGTAATTGTCTCATTATGTTTCATATTTGTTCTTAATTCTGAAAAAAATACATATAATGTTTTGTATATTTGAAAATACTAATTTGATATTGAGTTAAAATTTTAAATTGAAAAATCATCTCCCTCCGGATTGCCAATATTCAACCTGTTTCAGAGGCTTGCACTTTACATGCAGCCTGATAGATCATGACTGACTCTCATGTCAGTAAACCTTTAGATAATATCAAGTATGGGTCTGTCCAGGCTGTCCCTTATCTTTTATACGCTCCAGAATTTTCTGCTGAGTGAATTACATCTATTTTTTTTTTTTTGGTTCTTTTTTTTTTTTTCGGAGCTGGGGACCGAACCCAGGGCCTCATGCTTCCTAGGCAAGCGCTCTACCACTGAGCTAAATCCCCAACCGGGAATTACATCTATTGAATGAATTGTTTCCCAGGTTGAATTCTACCTCTCACCATTTATTTGATATAATCTCATCTGTATTTCCTTCTCTCTTCCTACACAAAACATAGGGCTGCAGATTTTTACCACAGATGGTTGAATTTCAGATCACCTGATTGGTAAAAATTTTGTTTAAAGACACTTTCTGTATCTACATTTATTTTCTTTATTCAATTTTAAGAAATTGTTCAATATTGCCTTTTTGGAAAATAGAGCTTCCTAAAATTCTTCTCTCATATATTACATGATGACCACTGCTTCCCGTGCCTGCTATCCCGTAGTTGATCCCTTTTCCACACCTTTCTTCTGTCCCAGATACACCCCCTACTCTGCCTTCTCTCAGACAAACACACATTTCCCAGCGGCAGCAACTAAATTCTGTATAACAAACTACAGCAGAACCATGGGTCCACCATCACATCAAGGCTGGACAAGGCAACTCAGTAGAGGAAAGGGGTCTCACAAGTAAGAAAAGATTCAGGGACAGACTTTAATTCGCTGTAAATGTTAATAGGTAAATAATAGGTAAATAAATTAGGAAAAATAAAAAGATTCAGGGACAAATATTTTTCTTCCACTGTTGGATTCCCCCAAGAACACCAATCTACACAGGTATAACATATATGCAGAGGACCTAAGTCAGACACGTACAGGATTTCTGTTCTCTGGGAATGCCCATGAACCTAGTCATTTGATTGTGTGGGTATGATCCTGTGGTGTCTCTGATCTCTGGTTTCTGTAGTCCTTCCTATCCCTCCTCAGGTAGATTCCCGGAGTTCTGCCCAATATTTAGCTATGAGACTCTGCATCTGCTCCTATCAGTTGCTAGATGAAGTCTCTCTGGCATCTTTGATAAAGATTCTGCTAGGCTCTGGTCCCAGAATACTTAGTAGGCAGGACAAATTGTTGGTTGAAGATTTTGAATATTCTAATTGTTAAAAACAAGGACATCATAAAATTTATAGGCAAATGGGTAAAATCAGAAAAAAAAATCATCCTGTGTGAGGTAACCCAGTCCCCAAAGGACACGCATGGTATGTACTCACTGATAAGTGGATATTAGCTGTAAAGTAAAAGAAAATGATGCTATGGTCCATAGCATTTTTTCAATGCAGCTTAAGTTTCTTTATTCTAGGTTTTCTTTCTCCTTAACACTCATTTCAAGAGCATAGTTCAAAATTAACATTGGTGCCCTCTCTGAATTCCAGCTTCTTCTGTTGCACTCGCATATTCCATCTGCCTGTCACCTCTGTCAACATCATTTCCTTCTTCCAACAGCAGCTTCTGCTGTTCTCTCTTTTAGTCTAATTAACTCATGAACATGGTTTAGTGGTTTGATTAAATGTTACTTCCTAGGGACAATCTGTTTATGTCAAATATTTCTGTTTGGAGATGTAATAATAATGCTCATGCTTATGCTTTGAAATCCCAGACCTTGTCTGTTTTTCTGTATGCCTGTATGGATGTGCATAGGTGCATATCTGTGTGTTTGATTTTGATGGAACACAAAACATTCCTCTGACTTCCCCTTGGTCAGAATATATCATTTACTTCATGAGTAACATGATAACTCTACCATTATTTGACTTGTGCTTATTCACAGTACTACCTATGTCAAAAAATGAAAAATATATAATCTTGTTTTTAATCAATATTATTTCTTTTTATTTTCCTACATGTATAATATATTTCCATCCATATATCACTCCAATTCTTCCTGTGTCCCTCCAATTCCATTTAAATTCATGGTACCTAGTTCTTTAATTATTATTGTTATATACATGTGTGCACATACATGCACACACACAGATCTGGCTGAGTCCATTTATGTTTATGAATAAATAATTATGGCTGACCATTTTGCACTGGATAATCTATCCGGAGAATTGTCTCTGAAAAAGACTAATTCTTCTTCCACAACAGTCACTAATTACCTGTATCATTTAATCTAGGATGGGGCTTCATCGATGAATGGTGAAAGGTACACTTATCTGTTGGTGTAAGATTAAGTCTTAGACCAGAAGTAGACATTATTGTTTAAGAGAGTGATAACAGTTGGTTCTGTTTTAAAGTCCTTCTATCCCTCCTTCCCTCGTTCATTTTTGATTTCCCTAGTTTCTGTGGGTACTCCAGGTTTTAAACTCACATTAAAAATGGAAAGCCAGACCCATAAATGTGAGAGCATAGGCATCATTCAGTTTTAGATCTCAGTTATCCCTATGTGATATATTCTAATTTCAACCATTTTCCTGAAAATGGCATAGTTTCCTTTTTCTTTATATCTAAATAGACTCCCATAGTGTACTTATATACAGTTTCATTGCCCATTCATGACATGAAGGAAATTTACATGTACATTATCAGCTCTTATGAATAGAATGAGAATGAAAACAGCTAAGGAAGTATCTGTAATGTATGACATGGTACCCATTGGGACAGCATGTTTCATGCATTGGCTAAGAACAAAAGATCCTATATCAATTAAGAATGAAGGCAAAGAACAAAATGTGAGGTTTTTCAGACCTTCATGACCATGCCTGCAATTACACACACACACACACACACACAGAGAGAGAGAGAGAGAGAGAGAGAGAGAGAGAGAGAGAGAGAGACAGATACAGAGACAGAGAGAGAGACAGACAGAGACAGAGACAGAGACAGAGAAGAAGGAGGAGAAGAAGGAAAAGAAGAAGTTAAATATATTATTAACTGTTACAGATTTTTTAAAAAATTCTAAAGGTTTTAGAAATTATAACAGCCATCTTGGTATTCAACATATTTTAGTAAGGTATACCAAAGTAATTACAGCACAGATCATATGATGATGGGAAGACAAATTGAGTTTCATTTACACAGTATGACACTGTACATATAGCCATATATAAAATTCCAAAATAGAAATATTAGCTTAATAACTGTTATTTGTTATTATTCTTTGCTTTATTTGATAGAGTTTTGTCTTAAAAGGAATCCTAATCATAGTTTCCTCTTCCTCTACTCCTTTGGGATCCTCTCCACTTTTCCTCTATTCCAAATCCAGCTCCTTTCTGTCACTAAAATTTAAAAAACAGACTTCTAAAACATAACAGCCAAATATGACAAAACAAAACATAATAATATGAAGCAATAACTTTAAAATCAACATTGTAATAGCACCTCAAAGAAGGAAATGAGTTTACTGAATATGCAAAAGGGTCAAAGACACTCTTGCTCTCATATTTCAGTCCCATTAAAATACTAATCTAAATATACAACATATACAGACGGGACCTGGTATCAACATATGTGCCCTGTGCTTCCTGCTTCAATGTCTATGAGCTCATGTATGTCTTACATTGTAAAGACTGAAAGTTTTTGTCTCTTGGTGTCCTCTATATTCTTTGCCTCTTACAATCATTGTCTACTGTTTTCCAATCCTTGAGTTCTAAAGGGAAGGATTTCCCTTTAGAAACTTCTAAATTAACAAACCTCCCCCTCTCTCTCTCTCTCTCTCTCTCTCTCTCTCTCTCTCTCTCTCTCTCCCTCTTTCCCCCCCCCTCTCATTCCTCTCACTCTCATTCATCCTTTTGCTCTCCCCATTCCCCTCCCCTTTCTCTCTCCATGGTGTTGTATATCTTCATCCTCATCTGCTAGCAAAGGAAGTCTCTCTGATGGGGACTAGATAAGGCACAGGTCTATGAGTATAGAAGAATATAATTGAAAATCATTGTAGAGTATCTGTGCATGTGCATGTGCATATGGGTGTGCATGTGTGTGTGTTGTTTTGACCCGTCATGTTTAGTTTTACCCTATGTCTTTGTGTTATCTAGTTTCTAGTTCTTGGTTAAGCAATGAATGTCAAGAATGAGATTCTTCTGGTAGAGTAGGTCTTAAGTCCAAAATGTTCTCTGCAGGCTGCTGACAGAAACACGGACACCAACTTGGGCAGGAAACCTTTAACCTAAAATCTACTCTCTATTATATGTAGGAAAAAAATTACCAACACTTCTCTGAATTTTCTACTTACTCCATTTTTGAAGTCGTTAATACACTTATAATAACCAAAAATGTTCCACAGTTTAGAAGGCAAATTGAGTAAATTATGGTTTTCTAAGGAAAGAATGCAATTGTGTAAATTATAGGTTATATTTGAAACCTGGAAAGAGATAAACATGGAACATTTTTTTAGTGGTTCAAGAAAGCAGCCATTTAGGTCGACAATAACATTTCTTTTATGCAGCAAGCATTTCAACTATAAAATGCCGTTGCTTGGAATAACTTAAAAACATTATAAATGACATGTGTTAAAATATTAAAGACCTTTTTGTTGAAGTAATTGTAATCTTTATAATTTTCTGGTAATAAAGTTAGCATAGCCATTGTAGAATGAAATGCAAAGAATGTATAAAATCCAGTACCTTTCATTACTGTGTCTCCTCCCAATGTCCTTGTCGAATATAAAAAAATAATTTAACATAACATTAGGTTTTATGGTGTTATAAAAATTATATGAGAGGCTTGTTCCAGTTTTGTAAAAATTAGCTCATGTTGCGAATTTCTACAAGGGGCACTAATTATGTTCACCTTAGACTCCAAAAGACAAAACACAAGTCCCTTCAGCCTACCTGCTGAATTCAGCATTTGAACCTGGCTGGATTTCTAATTAGAAAAATAAATAAAACATGAAACAGAAATAAGAAGGGTTAATGAAAACCACATACTGTGACTAATCTAAAAGACTATTTCAGAAATAACATTCCTAGGTTAACCACCAAAATATAAGGACAAAAGTGAAGAGAACTATACTTTGAGAATGAATAAAATATGTTCATGTAAAGCAGAAACTAAATCATTCCACAAAATTATATAATGTTATACATTATGCTCTACTTCACATAAAGAATCATTTTATGATCTTGAATAAAAAGTCGAACAAAATCTTTGCTGGTTTCCCCCATTAACTCTAATAATGTGCTGTGTGTTATTCTTCAGGATAATTTTGAGTATATACTTGTGAACCACAAATTTCTTTTTGATATGTATAATATTAAACAGAATTTTGTACTAGTTCTATTTTTCTCATTGTTGTGACCAAATGACTAATAAAAAAACAATTTAATGAAAAATGAGTATATTATGCATTAGTGTTCAGGTAAATACCATAGTCATGTTGGTAAGGAAATTGTGATGAGACTTCGAGGCAGTTGGTCACACTTTGTGTACACTGAGGAAACCAGAGAAATGAATGCTGGCACCCACTTTGCTTTCTTTCTAAACTCAAATCGGTACCTACACGGTGTACAGGGGTAAAGATGAAGCAGAAATTAAGGGATGGCCAAGTAGTGACTGGTATAGCTTGAGACCTATGCCATTAGAGCAACTCTGACCCTCACACTGACAGTGATATTCTGCAATACTTGCAGACAATTGTTTCACCCAGCCATTGGTGCAATCATATTCAGAGACCCACAGCCAAACATTAGGCAGACCTTCGGAAATCCTTTGGAAGATAGGAAGGAAGGATTGGAAGAGTCAAAAGGGTGAATCAAACCACAAGAAAACCTATACAATCGATTAACAGTGACCCACAGAGACAGACTGAACCTCTAACCAGAGAGCACATATGGGATTGACGTAGGCCCTCAGCACTTATGTAACAGTTGTGTAGCTTGGTATGCATATGGATAGCTTAATACTAGATGCAAGAAATATCTCTGATTCTGTTGTGTGCCTTTGATACTCTTTCTCCTAAGTGGGCTGCTGAGTCTAGCTCAATAGGAGAGGATAAACCAAGTCTACCTGCAACTTCCTAAGACAATGTTGTTGATATCCATGAGAAGCTTCCCCTTTTCTGAAGAGAAGGAAAGAAGCAGTGGAAATGAAGAAAGGGGAGGAGGAGAGTGGAAAATGTGACAAGAGGAGAGAGGGGGAAATATGGTCACAGTTGGGATGTAAAGTAAATAAAACTATTAATGAAAACAAAGTAGTTTTCAGGGTATGCAATTAATAAAGATAATCATAGTAATCTCTTTACAAAACTATAAACTGATGGTGAGTTATACATTGGAAATCATTTGCAACAAATTAAAACATGGTGTTTTATGAAATTACTATGTAATGTATGCATGTGTTATAAACTTCCATAGTTGTAAGTTTTCATAAAATTTTATTGAAAGTTCTTTAGTGATAGTCTTTTCTACTTGACCCTCATAACCATAGCACCTGTGAATTAACACGTTGTTTTTCTACTCATTGACATATTTTTAAGCCTTTTCCTAAGGAATCGTTAGTAGATCCATATATTGGTGTAACCTTTCACCAGGAAACACCTTTTTGAACTATATGCTGATTATAAGGAAACCTATGGTGAGAGACCAAGGTTCTAAGAATTATAGAATACAGTACTCTATTCTATATAAAATAGTTACATCACATACCATTTTCCCAAGACTCAGGAAATATTTCAAAAGAGGAAATGAAATGATTGTTATGGGCATATGTCATGGAAGACTAAAAGGGAAGAATATTTTCAAGACAAATGACTACTGTACATATCAATGCACAGTAGTGTAGATCATTCCATCATAGCATGCAATCACAGACCATTAATAAAAACAGCATAACAAGAAGAGAGAAGGTGCACACAAAGGTACACCTCTGATCCAGGGGAATTGGTTAGTGATGGTGTTCAAGAGAGAGATAAGTTTCTTTAATAGTGTGGCACCTGATATACTGACTATGCTCCAATGGAAGGTAACAGACTCAAAAATGTATGGGAAACACAGATTGGAGTTGATGGAAACATGAAGACAGAAAACATAAAGTTACGTAAGTAAAGAGGAGGAGAAAAATCTGGGTAATTAGACAGAGGTAAGTTATGGTCAAAATATAAACAATAATTCAACTACTTATATTTAAAATATTATATGCTGCTTTCTATTTTTATGACATGTCTATATGAAAATAGGCTGAGATTAGTATTTATATACATGTATATGTATGTGTATGTATATTTGATAACATTCTATGAATATTATGTTCAAATTAAACAAATATATAAATCTATCTCTTTGTATCCTAAATAAAATTTTTAATTATTCAAATAAACATTATTAATTAAGGATTTTTAATATAAATATGATGCTTTAATTCTCTTACTCTCTGTAGTGCTTTATGGATATACTTATCATCTACTTATTTTAATTATTTAGCAGTTAGACTCAATTCAACTGGCTTGTAATGAATAAACTTTGCCTTATGTAGGTATACTATTTTAACATGATATTGTTATCAAATTTTTCAACAATTTTTCCATTATATTCCTGCATAGTACTATATCATAGATTTGACTTCTTTCAGTATTTCTTTTTTTTTTTTTTTTTTTTTTGGTTCTTTTTTTTTGAATTGGGGACCCGAACCCGGGCCTTAAGCTTCCCCAAACAGCGCTCTACCACTAAACTAAATCAACCCCTCTTTCAGTATTTCTTACAATGTAATATCTATGAAGCTAGAACACTTAAGGTGATTTCATAATTATTTAATTTTCAATATTGTAAAATTATGTATCCATAGTTGTAAATCAACGTATGCATTATAAAAGAAAGGATGGTGAACAAAAATTATTGAAGCTTGATATTCTGATCAATTTATAAAAGTCTTGCTTACAATTGGCAATACTCTATTCAGTGAAAATCAAGCTTATAAAAATTTTAGGTCTCATGTTAGCAGCTTAACAGATATGATTTAAAATAATCATATACTGAGATCTAAAGTATTGTCTAATTGTTTATTGTTCAATGATAGTTTTGACTTATTACAATTGCTAGTCATCATGTGAAATTGAAATTAGAGTATTTACTCCAACTGAAGCCTAAGTGTGAGACTTTTTCAGCTCAATATAGAGATAATTTCACGATCTACTTATTTATTATTGTCTTATTATATGTTGCTCATGTACACTGTAAAAATAGTCATTAAATTGACTTCTTGTCTAGTCACAAAAATCAAACATCTCGTGGAATTTCAACTAAAATTATTTGTAGAAAATGTAATCAAATCATGCATATAAATGAAGAAAACTTGTGTTTTGTATCATAGCCTTATGATACAAGGCTGGCCTTGTCAGACATCAATGGGAAGAGAGCTCCTTACTCCCATGAAGGCTCAGTGTACCAGAGAAGGGGAATGCCAAGGTAGGGAGGCAGGAGTGGTCGGGTGGGGAGGGAGCACCACCATAGAAGCAGGGAGAAGGAAGATGGGATAGGGGGTTTCCAGAGGGCAAACAAGGAAAGGGGATAACATTTGAAATGTAAGTAAATAAAATATCCAGTAAAAAAATCAAACCAAAAAAATAAAAGATATTTCTGCTTTTCTGTGATTTGTGGACTTTCTGGATTTAAAATTAAATCTCATCTCTCTCTTCTCACAATATTAAGAGAAAGACTATAAGAACTACTAAAATAACATGGCTTTCATAATATAACTGTAAATCTTCAATTCTATTATAAAAATTACCTTTTGTAATGATTTGTTTTTAGCTTCTTGTGTTTATAACTTTGTAATCATAGAATAAATGAATAAATATATACAAGTTTTAACAAGTTTTTGATTGGAACTATGGTCAAGGAATGGAGAAGGTGATCTCACTACTGACTATACAAAGCAAAACAAGTGATACTGTTTTTCTGGATCTTAGGTATTTTACTTTCCTGTGGCTTCTGTAATAAATTTCTAAAATTGTAGTTTCTTGTAACAACAGAGATTTATCATTTTACACTTCTGCACATTAAAATTATACCACAAATATCACTGAACTCAAATCTAGGTTTTTACAAGACATATATCTTTAAAACAGTTTTATGGGACAATCTTTTACTTGTCCTCCTAAGGCTCTAAAGGATTCCATGCCTATAGGTTCATTATCCTTCACACATACTTTCCTATTACCATTGGTTTCCATCTCTTTGTTTTAAAAACCCTATGTGATATAATTGGTTCTGTGGACATTCCATGAAGGTACTTTCATCTGGGTGATCCCTCTGAATCACACTGTCAAAATTCTATATAGCCTTTTAAAGAACATAAAATATCCACTAACACAGAAAAATACATCATTACATTACTGCTTCTACAGCTGTCTTGGGAAAATGGTATGTGATATAAATATCTCATATAGAATAGAGGAAGCTGAGGCAGTCAATCCTGTATGGGGACCAGCAGTCTCAATTAACCTGGACACCCAGGATCTCTCAGCCACTGGATCACTAACCAGGCAGCCTACACGAACTGAGATTAGGTCTACAACACATATACAGCAGAGAACTCCCGGGTCTGGGTTCAGTCAGAGAAGATGCACCTAACCCTTAAGAGACTGGAGGCCCCCGCAAGTTTAGAGGTCTCTTGGGGTGGGTGGAGTGGGGACATCCTTGTGGAGACGGGGAGGAGGGCAGGGAGGAGGTATGGGATGTGAAAGGGTGGGGGGGGTGCGGATGTGGACTGAAAGGGGAATAAAATCTAGAGTGTATAAATAGATAGATAAATACTTTAAAAATGTTTACTCTAGAGGTTCCATTACAGAGGTTATTAGAGTATTGGGCAAATAAAAGAAATAATGTTTAAACATATCTTATACTAAATGTTGAAAACTCAGTAAAGCAGGAGTAGCAGCAGTGGAAGGAAATGTAAAAATGTGGCGGTAGACTGCCATCTTTTTATTGTACCAGAACATGGAACCACAGGTTTAAAGAAGTTTTATGTCTTTTATAAAGGCACTAATGTCACTCATGTGACTTTTTAATTTGGGCTGGTATATAAGTGTTCATTTTCTTTCACTGAGCTACGAAGTAGAAATCTAAATTAACCACAAAGATTCAGAGATATTTCTTTCATAGCTATACTATTTCTTTCATAGCTATACTGTTATCTTAATTTGATTAATAAACTAGAACTGTGGAACTGAATTCAACTTGGAGACACTTGTCTATGCTATGACCATGCATATAATTTCTGACAAAGCAACCTACCGACTTCTAACAGGAAGGCTCACAGAGTATGTATAGTGCATTCTATTGTGTAGAACATAAGAGAATCTCCGTCACTGCACACTACCCAAGCTGAAGACTGAGACTCTGTTATCTAAACAACTTTTATTTTTTCACTATGAGGTGAGCAGGCATCTTTAATGCCAACTGATGGAAGAAATGATGACCAAATTTTTCTCCCTGAAAAACACTAGTGTCACTTCTTTCTTTACCAGCTGTTTGTTATGCACATTTCCTTGATTGTTGATGTTAAATCCAAATGTCTTGACTCTATGATTCCACACATACTATTTACCAAATGTGCAGATCTTGAGAAAAATTACTTGCTGTCTCTAAGCCTTTGTGATTCTTCTCTTAAGCATGAATAATAATACCTTTACTAACTGATTGTGACAAAGATTAGAACAAGGCATATAAAGACAATTTATCATACTTCCTGACAACACGATACATGGAGTTATTAAATGCTGCTGTTATAACTCTTGTTAGGCCATTATTTGATGCTCCTAGGAGCATGGTGTTCTTATTTCCCTAAAGTTGTCAATCAATGACAAATTTTGATGTGTAGATAATGCTTTTGAAATATAGAATAGCAGGTTTTCTCTCTTTTTTTTTTTTAAAGAGAAGATTTGGCTAATATCTATTGACTGACACACTGTGAAATTATATTTTCAAGAGCATGTATTATTATATTTAAAATTCCAACTTCCTTTAAGTATGACCTATATTACTATATAGAAACTAATGATCCAGGATGATGACACCCCTGTCCACAATAGCCATATTGACACTCTTCTTAAATTATAGATAAGATTAAGGATAGATAACTCTACACAGTAAGCAGTCATATATTGTTGTATCTTAAAAGGTAATATTAAGACATGCTTGTTGATAATATTTTTTAGTACACAAGGTTAAATATTTGTTAAATTTTTCACTGCCATACTAGTAAAGGCATTAAAAGAAGTGGGAATATCTCAGAAAACTACTCACTTGAGATTTCCTTGAGCTTCAAGGATGGCTATGCATAGCTAAATAATAAACATGAGTTTGTTATTTATAAATAAGTAGTCTGCTTAAATACAATTCAAATTTTTGCTTAATTTTAAAACTTTAATTAAAATTTCATTATAGTACATACCCTTTCCTTTTTTACTCTCAACACATTCCATGTCCTTTTCACTCACAATCAAATTCATAGTTTTTTTGATTATTATGGGTGCCTACACGCACACGCATTCACACATGCTCATATATAGGCACAATGTAATTATTACATTTATTGCTTTTTGAGATTAATAATAACATATATTCCAGGACAGAGTGCAATTTAAATTATATTATTGATGTTATGATTTATATTCACTTAATCAAAATTTCTTTCCCTATAAAATAAAAGCAATAAAATTTTACCTAATGGTTCATTGAAAAGCCACGACTAAATAAACCTTTGATATATAAAAAATTAGACATAGCTTCTTCATATTTAAATTATTGATTCTTATCAATATTTGTCAAGATCCTAAAATTCTTTTAATTAATTTAGTTTTGAGATTGTAATGTAAGTAAATCATTTATGCCTTTTCATCTTCTCTCCAAACTACACCACTCCTCTGTCTTTAAACTACAGGTGAAATCAGACAGTTCATAACACCTTTAGCAAAGTGGCTGCATGTACCATTAACTACAAAACAAAACAAAAACAATAGCAAAAAGAACAGCAATAACAACAAAAGGGGTCCTACTATATACAAATTTCACAACCAGAGACTGACAGAGAAATCAGGGAACTGCATCAGCTTCAAAAAGTATAAAATTTCTTTTTTTTAAAGGTATGTTGCTTTTCCTCATTTTTTTGCAATCTTTATTAATTTGGGTATTTCTTATTTACATTTCAAAGGTTATTCCCTTTCCCAGTTTCCAGGTAAACATCCCCCTAACTCCTACCCCTGCCCTTCTATATGGGTGTGCCCCTCCCATTACTGCCCTCCCCTCAACAATCCCTTTCACTGGGGGTCCAGCCTTGGTACCCTTCCACTTATGAGTTTTCCTCTTAGCACAGCTTTCATTGATTCCCATAAGTTTGGGCATGTTGTACCTTCATTTTCATTAAATTCTAAGATGTCCTTAATTTCTTTCTTTATTTCTTCCTTGACCGGGTTATCATTGAGTAGAGCATTGTTCAACTTCTGTGTATATGTGGACATACTTTCCTTATTGTTATTGAAGACCAGGTTTAGCTCGTGGTGGTCTGATTGGAGGCATGGGATTATTTCTATCTTTCTGTATCCATTGATGCCTGTTTTGTGCCCAATTATATGGTCAATTTTGGAAAAAGTACCATGATGTGGTGAGAAGAAGATATATCCTTTTGTTTTAGGAAACAATGTTTTATAAATATATATTAAATCCATTTGGTTCCTAACTTCTGTTAGTCTGTCCATGTCTCTGTTTAATTTCTGTTTCCATGATCTGTCCATTGATGAGAGTGGCGTGTTGAAATCTCCTACTATTATTGTATGAGTCGCAATGTGTATTTTGAGCTTTAGTAAGGTTTATTTTATGTATGTAGTTGCCCTTGTATTTGGAGCATAAATATATAGGATTGAGAGTTCATCTTGGTGGATTTTTCTTTTGATGAATATGAAGTGTCCTTCTTCATCTTTTTTGATGACTTTTGGTTGAAAATCGATTTTATTCGATATTAAAATGGCTACTCCAGCTTGCTTCTTCAGACCATTTGCTTTGAAAGTTGTTTTCCAGCCTTTCAATCTGAGGTAGTGTCTGTCTTTGTCTCTGAGGTGTGTTTCCTATAGGCAGCAAAATACTGGGTCCTCATTATGTATCTAGTTTGTTAATCTGTGTCTTTTATTGGGGAATTGAGTCCATTGATGTTAAGAGATTTTAAGGAATAGCAATTATTGCTTTCTGTTATCTTCGTATTTGGAGGTGAGATTGTTTGTCTGCTTCTCTTCTCTTTGTTTTGTTGGAAAACAATTAGTGTTTTGATTTTTCTAGGGTGTAGCTTGCCTCCTTATGTTGGGCTTTACCATTTATTATCCTTTGTAGGGCTGAATTTTTAGAAAGATATTGTGTAAATTTGGTTTTGTCATGGAATAGCTTGTTTTCTCCATCTATGTTCATAGAGTTTTGCTGGATACAGTAACCTGGGTTTGCATTTGTGTTCTCTTAGGGTCTGTATGACATCTCTCCATGATCTTCTGACTTTCATAGTCTCTGGTGAGAAGTCTGGTATAATTCTGATAGGTCTGCCTTTATATGTTACTTGACCTTTTTCCCTTAGTGCTTTTAATATTCTTTCTTTATTTTGTGCATTTGGTGTTTTGACTATTATGTGACAGGAGGAGTTTCTTTTCTGGTCCAATCTATTTAGTTCTGTCTTCTTGGATTTGGGCATCTCTTTCTTTAGAGTTAGGGAAGTTTTCTTCTATGATTTTGGGATGTTACTGGTCCTTTGAGTTTCTTACCTCTTCTATGCCTATTATCCTTTTTGATCTTCTCATTGTCCTGGATTTCCTGTATGTTTTTGGGACAATTTTTTCCGTTTTACATTATCTTTGACAAGTTGTGTCCATGATTTCTCTTTTTGATTCTCTTCTATCTCTTGTATTCTGTGGTGATGCTTGTATCTAGGCTCCTGTCTCTTCCTTTTGGTTTTCTATATTCAGGATGTCTTCCTTTGTTCTTTTCTTTATTGCTTCTATTTCCATTTTCAATTCCTTCACCTGTTTGATTGTGTTTTCCTGTAATTCTTTCAGGGATTTTTTTGTTCCCTCTCTACGGGTTTCTAATTGTTTACTTGTGTTTTCCTGCATTTCTCTAAGGAAGTTCTTTATGTCTTTCTTAAAGTCCTCCATCATCATGATCAAATGTGATTTTAAATCTAGATTTTGCTTTTCAGGTGTGTTTGGCTATTCAGTGTTTTCTTTGGTGGGAGAATTGGGCTCTGATGATGCCATGTAGTTTTGGTTTCTCTTGCTTGGTTTCCTGTGCTTCCCTCTCACCATCAGGGTGTCTCTGGTGTTACCTTGCTCTGCTATTTCTGACAGTGGCTTGACCATCCTATAGGCCAGTGTGTCAGGAGTGTTGTAGGCCTGTTTTCCTGTTTTCTCTCAGCCAGTTATGTGAACAGAGTGTTCTGCTTTGAGGCATGTAGGCATTCCTGTCCACTGGCTTTTAGCTGTTGCTGTGGGCATGTGTCCTAAGTCCACCAGGTCTGGCACTTGAAGCAGAAAAATTCGTCTTACCTCTGGTCTCATGCCTGAAGTTGCTCTTAGGGGCTCGGTTTCAGCTTTCCGTGAGGGCAGCAACCAGAACGGCCTGTCCCTCTTTCTCCTGGGTCCCTGTGCACAGGGGTCCCAGAGGGTGTTAGTTGTTTTTCTCTAGAGTCAGAAATGTGGGCAGAGAGTAGTCTCCTCTGGTTTCCCAAATGTGTCTGCCTCTCTGAAGTTCTAGCTCTTCCTCCCACGGAATTTAGGTACAGGGAGCTGTTTGACTGTATCAGTTCAGATCAGGGCACAGTCTGGACTACAGGGCTCCTGCAGTTTGACTGCCCCTATCTTCCTGTTCCCAGAGGCCCTAGACAGTTTCCTCTTGGGCCAGAAGTATGGGCAAAGTTGGGCAGAAGTGGTGGTCTCTCTTGCCCTGCAGTCTCAGGATTGCCCACATCTGGGTGATGAGTTCTTTCTTCCCCGGTGTTTGGGAGCAGGGAGCTGTGGTCTGAGATCAGTGAGGTTTGGGCACCAGCTCAATACAAAATTTCTTAAAGAGACTCTAACCAAGTGGGTGAAAGACTTTTCTGATATACACCTCAAGATCTGAAGGCAGAAATTAAGGAACATATCAGAAGATAGATTTCCCATACTTATGGTTAGAAGGTTTAACAGTAAATATGGCAATCTTACCATAGCTGACTTTTGATACTTTGAGGGTCTTCTTTCTCTATCTTTTTCTTCCACTTTTTAAGCCCTCTAATACTAGATAACACACACATACACACACACACAGAGAGAGAGAGAGAGAGAGAGAGAGAGAGAGAGAGAGAAAGAGAGAGAGAGAGAATAGAGAATAGAGAATGAAGGATGATGGCATCTTCCTTGTATTAAATAAGGGGTAAAAGGAGGGTGATGCCATCATTAGACTACTTTCTGCTGATTAGAGACACCAAGTTTCTTGTGGCAATCTTGGTCTTAAAATCAGAATATCTACTTTTTTCTTGTTGTTTCTTCTCTGCACACAACTACTTAACAAACCCTGATTACCAGCAAACAACAATCACCATGCCTGAAGCTGTAGCTTTTATGTACACTCCTGAAGGTCCATGGAATTCCAAATGTCACACAATCACAGAAACTTGCTGTGGCTGGCAAAAATCACAAATCTGCTAGAGCATGAGCCAAATCATATTCTGCTGCTCTGGCAAATTTGAAGGAGTCCCATATCCCATTCCTGAGATTAGGACTAAAACATATTCTTTTAATTTTCTCACTAAATCCTATCAAAAGCAGTTTAAAAATTAAATATAACCCCCATTATAATTCCAACCTAATTCTTCATAGACCTAGGAAAAACAATTCTAAGTTCATAATTCTCAATTCAAGTGTAAATACCACATGAGTGCCTATAACACAAAAACATAGACATGATGGTCAATGGAATTGAACTCAAAATACAGACATAAATACAAGTCCATATGGATTTTGATAAGTAAGCCAAAATTACACATTTGGAAATCAGACACTGTCTTCAAAAATCATACTGGCCAAACTGGATATGTGCATATAAAAGCATCCAAATAGAACTGGATCTATCACCCTGTAAAAAGTCATGTTTGAGTGGATCAAAGATATCAAAATCAAACCATATACACTAAACCTGTTACAAGAGCATAGCCTTGGAGAATACCTTTGAATGAAGTGGCACATGAGACAACACCTTTTTTTAAAAGAACACCAATGGTATAGGATCTAAGATCAACAATTAATAAATGGGACCTCATAAAACACAAAAGCTTTTGTAAGACAAAGGACATTATTGATTGAACATAGTGGCAACCTACAGAATGGGAAAAGCTCTTTACCTACTCAACATAAGATAGAGGACTAATATCTAAAATATACAAAGAACTCAAGAAACTAGGTATAAACAAAACCAAATAAACAAATTTTTAAAAGGATAATTGCATCTAAACAGAATTCTCAATAGAGGAATCTCAAATGGCTGAGGAACATTTAATGAAATGTCAGCATTCTCTAGCCATCAGGGAAATATAAAGCAAAACTGATTTGAAATCACATCTTATATCTGTCACAAGTTATTGACTTCATGCTGGCTGCTGGCCAGGTTGTAAGATAAGAATAATTTTCCATTCTTGGTGGAAATTCGAATTTATACAGCCAGAATTGCCACCAATATGGTGGCTGTTCAGAAAGTTGGGAATTGTTCTGCCTCAAAACTATACCATTCTTGCCCATATACCCACAGGCTGGTCTATCCCACTACAAAAACACTTGCCAACCATGCTCTTTGCAACTTTAGTGTTAATAGCTAGAAGCTGGAAACAATGTAGATGTCCCTTATCAGAAAAATGGATAAAGAAAAAATGGTACATATACATAATGAAGTATTACTCAACTGTTTAAAAAACATCATGAAATTTACAGAAAAAATGGATGGAACTAGACACTATTATCCTTAGTGAAGTTACAAAGACAAGAAACACAAATAAGGTGTCTATTCACTTATCAGGGGATGTAGCTGTCAAGAGAATGATAGACAAGCTATCATATGTTCACCTATAGAGGTTAGGTAAAGAAATCAAGCAGGTATCCCCACAGAGTGTGAAATACATTAGATTTGGGGGGTGTCACGTAGGCAGCAGGGGATCAGAACAAGGAAATTAGGTGGGACCAAATCGGGTAGAAGGAAAGTAGGGGAGAGACAGTTTGAATTAGGGAAGATTTGGGGGTAGTATTGAAACTTTCTGTAACCTGCAAATGTGATTTAATGAAGACTCCTCATAACTGAGAGATGGATTCTAAACTGGGTGTAGTTTGTACATTTAGTAGGCCAGGAGGCTTCCCATGGAAATCCTAAAATAATCTACCCTGTATGCGAAGGTAATCTCTGCACAGAGGAAGATAAGGTCCACACAATTCATTGAGCACTTTGAAGTCCAGGGAGGTCTCATGCCTAAATTCTAGTCTCTTTGGTGCAGAAGGATTCACAGAGAACTGTGGATACCAACCCAGCCAAAAAGCATGTGATTTGGAATATGCCCTCTCACAAAAATACGGTAGTCAAATGGGGGTCCAGAACTTAATTCATGGGAGTAGACAACCAATGTCTGAGTTGACCTCAGGCCCAACACACAAGAAAAACACACACACACATACACACATACACACACACAAACACTACTTGAGATAACCAAGAACCAGAGACTAGATAGCAAAGAAATTCAGGGTAAACCCGACACAACTTAGTAAAGAAAAAAATCAATCAATGACCCACAGCACATTCTGCCTTATTCATATACCAGTGTTGTGTTCAGTCATCACTGGAGAGGTTCCATTTGGTAGCAGATGAGAACAGATAAAGAGACCCAAAGCCAGATGTTATATGGAGAGAACATAAATTGGAGGTCACTATCATCACATCCTTTCCCTAGATCTCGAGGAATCCCATGGAAGAGGAGGAAAAAATTTGTAAGAGTGAGAGGTGATAGAGGACACCAAAAAAACAAGGACCCCTGAATCAACTAAACAAGATGCTTATGAGCTTCCAGAGATTAAAGCAGCAAACACAAACTCTGCATGTGTCTGTGTCAGATACTCTGCATATGTGCATAAGTATATATTTATAAGTACACATAAACATTCAGACATATATACATGCACATATTTAAAATATGTACGTATATAGAATAGCTATTATACTAATATTTTATGGGACTCCTGACTGTGGGAGGGAGTGAGATGATTCAAAAGGGAGAGTAGGTAGTAAAGAATTAGCAATAGTAGAGAGAGGGGAAAATAATCAGAATATATGGTAAAAGAAAATAATCTACTTTTATTAAAAGAAATAAGATCTTGCTAATGTGTGTATCACCCTACCATCAATTTGATTATACATTGATTTTAATTGCAGCTTGAAAGGCTCTGAGACAAATAACTCTATACAATGAGATAACTGTGATTTTTTTATTATGAAAATTTTGATAAATATGTTTTGGGTTCACTGTTATTTATTCCTTTGTAGTTGAATCTAGCAATGTTGTTGAACTTGTAAGCATTGTTAATTAAATTGAATTAGCAATGAAAAAAATCATGCTCAGTGTGAAGTAAGATAGCAATATATGCTAACTAATTTGATTCTAGATACAAACTCCCTGTGTACAGAATTGGAAAATTACAAATTATTTCGAAGTGGAAATAATTTGCATATAAAATAAGAAATTAGATAATGACAGTAGTATTAATAACATGGACATTTCTCCTGCGACTTCAGGAAGTTTTATGCAACATATTCTAAAATTGTATGGTGGGATGGCACTTGCTCTTGTGTTTGGACAGGTATGTTTTATTGCTTTTATTACTATATGCTTTCTATATATCAAGTGTAGTAGTTTGATGCATAAAACAAAAAAAATTTTAGGTAACATTTTCTATCACTTTTAATAACATTTGAAAGTTTTTGTTCCATTTATTTTATTTAAATATATTCTAAAATTCCACTTGAAGAAAACTGTTTTTTTTTGGTCACAATGAAGACTTCTGCATAATCTAAGGCATGGCTTTATAATTAAAAGTCTTGAATAATTCATAGTATTTTATCAAACCTTAAAATAAGGCAAATAAAGCATATGAGGTGGATTTAATTTTGAGGCTCAACACCAGGTACTGATTAGGTTTGATTAGGCTTGAAGAACATCATCTGGTACATAAACCTGCAACTCTAAATGCACTAAATTAAGGAGAAATACATCTCTTGTAGGTTACAAAAGGATAGTGGTTAATTAATCCAATTGTCAACCAACAATAAATCTCTTGCCTACTTTGTCTTTTATTTTATGGAGTTATTCTTAGCTCTGAAACTTTCTATTTATTGAGGTGTAGAAAGCAACTATGTGTTAAATAATAGTTCGTATAATATACTTTATAAATCAGAAGATCAGGTGAGTATTCATTTCTTTCACAGTTTTTGCCATTGAAAAACAAAAATAAAGAAGCACATTCAAGCTCAAGGTCAGTGCATGCTTTTCCTTGTGATGAACAGCTGCCTTCTCTTCATGAGATACAGACTACAATCTTGGTCTAGGTTTTATAGCCTGTGAACTTTAGCACAAAGTGCTGTGCTATCCTGCTTGAATCTGTTGGAAACAATTCCCTGTGGCAGACGGCCTTCCCTTCCCCTACTAGCCACTTGATATTCTGTTTGTGAGAGTATCCACAGAGCAAAGATCCATGGAGAAAACAGGTATGTACTGTTTCCCTCTTGAGCAAACACATTTAGTACCCCTCAGTAGGCTCTAAAGATAGCTTCATTCAATAGGACTTGGTTTACATCATCCTCTGTGTAAAGACCAATTTCTTTTTCATATGTTAATAAACCATTTAAAATTATTTTAATGGTTATTAGTTTATTTACATTTCAAATGTCATCCCCCTTCTGATTTCCTCACTGAAAACCTCCCAATCACCCACCCTCCCCCTACCTTTACAACGGTGCTCCCCAACCCACCACCCACTACTGTCCCAGGACCCTAGCTTTCCCCTATGCTGGGGCATCAAGCATTCACAGGACCAAGGGCTTCCCTTTCGTTTGATGCCAGACAAGACAATCCTCTGCTATATATGCAACTGAAGCCATGGGTCCTTCCAGGTGTATTCTTTGCTTGGTAGTTATTCCCTGAAAATTCTGGGGGTGGGGTGGGGATCTCGTTGGTTGATGTTGTTGTTCTGGGTTTGCAAACCCTTCATCTCCTTCAGTCCTTTCTCTAACTCCTCCATTGGGGTCCCCCTGCTCAGTCAGATGTTTGGCTGCAGGCATCTTCATCGGTATGGGTAAGGCTTTCGCAGAACCTCTCAGGAGACAACCATATCAGGCTTCTCTCAGCAAGTACGTCTTGGCATCAGCAATAGTGTAGGTTTGGTGGCTGCATATAAGACGGATCCCCAGGTGAAGCAGTCTCTGGATGACCTTTCCTTCAGACTCTGCTGTACTTTTTCCCTGTATTTCCTTTAGACAGGAGCAATTCTAGATGAAAAATTTGAGAAGGGTGGATGGCCCTATCCTTCAACCTTGAGCAGTTCCTAGCCTCTGAATATGGTCTCTATAGGTTCTCTCTTCCCTTTGTTGGGTATTTCAGCTAATGTCATCCCAGTTGGGTCCTGGGAGCCTTTTGCCTTCCTGGTGTCTGGGACTTTCTGTTGACTTCACCCAGTTTCTCACCCCCCATTGCTACACAACTCTGTTCCATTTCCTGACTCTCATCTCCCCAATTTTCTTCCATGCTTGCTCCTGCCCCCCCATTTTTCCTCTCCCCCTCCTGTCTTCCTCCCATGTCCTGCCCACCCTCTACCTCCCGTGATTATTTTATTCCCTGTTCTAAGTAGGACTGAGGCATCCACACACACTTCCTTCTTGATCTTCATATGGTCCAAAAGTTGTATCATGGGTATTCTGAACTTTTTTATGGATATTCTGAGCTTTTTTCCTAATATCCACTTATCAGTGAGTAAATACCATGTGTGTTCTTTTGTGACTGTTACCTCTCTCAGGATAATATTTTCTAGTTCCTCAATTTGCCTGTGAAATTCATGAAAATTTCATGAAATTATTGTTTTTGTCTGCTTGTTTGTATTTATTTATTTATTTATTTATTTATTTATTTATTTTATTTATTTTTACACACCAGATTTTATTTCCCTCACGGTCCACCCCTGACTGATTCACACCCCATACCACCTCCACCCTCCCTGTCTCCACAAGTATATATCCACCCCACCCATCTACCAAACTTCTAAATTTCCTGACACCTCAACTCCATTGAGTCTATGTACCACATTTTCTGCATCCATTTTTCTGTTGAGGGACATCTGGGCTGTTTCCAGCTTCTGGTTATTATAAATAAGGTTTTTATGAACATAGTAGAGCATTTTCTTAAACTTAACATTCATCACCTGTATTATAGATGTAATACTTTAGGAAATATCTTGAACATTTGATATCATGTCACAGCTGATTTTGTGCTGCCTAGGATAAGCACAGAGATCTCTACATTCTTGAGAAACAATTTATTATTGAACTGCGTATCAAGACTAAACTATCACTGATGATAGTGAAGTATGTTTTGCTTAGGGCACATGTAGAATAAAAACTGGAGGTAAGTTTACAAATTCAACTTTGAACGGGAAACATTCCAATGTAGGAAAAGATCTGTAGTAAATATTTAAGAAGTTTGAAGTTAGGTGCTCCATTGAGAAGCCACATCATATGACCTATGTATGGCCAGTACTCTTGAATGATTACAAAGAGCACTACCCTGCATACCAGATACATAAGAAGGAAAGAAAGTCACTAAGACAAGTGGGCTGACCCACACTTTTACTCAGAATTCCTGGGCAGAACAACAGCTTTTAGAATCCCTTGGAAATAGAAGTTTAAAGCATATATTAATCAAGCTGTCTGGTTACTGAGCTTACCATCTGGTTTAGAGCTCATACAGATCAGGAATATTGTAATCTGTAGGGCTTGTTCTCTTATTGCATTATAGTAGCTGTTACTGTCTTTTTATAGTTTTATGAAGTTAGAATTAGGAAGTAGAGTTTACAATGTGAATTTCTTTCATGTCTGTAAAACAATCACTGCAATCAAGGTAATTGACAGCTTGTCACCTCTCATCATTATCAGTCCTCTGCTTTGTTTCTTTATGGTGCTGGGGATGTATCTCCCAATATCAAATGTAACACATTATTCTTCACTACAGTTGCGTTGCTATACATTGACGTTCTAATGCTATTTGTCTTTTATAGTGGAAATCAGGTATCACTTGACCAAAAATTCTAATTTCCCTTGCTTCTAGCTCTATTCCTGTTTACTTCTTGGACTAGCTATTATACAGTCTACATATAAGAAATATCAAACAGGTTTTGCCTGAGTGTTATTTAACTCATTCAGTGTCATATTCTCCATATTTTCCTTGCTGTACCACACCAGACAATTTCCTCCTTTTATGAGCCTGACTGGAATTCTGTTATTTAGTCTGCCACATACGCTATGTACACTTCTGTGATATTTAGACACATCCTACATTTTGCCTACTGAAAGTAAAGTTGTACTGAACTGGAAAGAGAGACACCTTTCTGAGATGCTGACTTCAAGGATGTCATGATACTTTCATCACGGTTGGGGAACACAGACCAAATTCCCTGCTGTATTGCCTATGTCAATTGATTTTCTCCCTGGGAGTATAGAGAGTTATTTTTTTCATTTCCTTCTCGACAAAACATAAAACCTTCTATCATTTTTATGCTAGTGACTTTAAAGGTACAAGGTGATATTCCATTAACATTTTAATGTTCATTTTCTTGAAAATTAATGATGTTTAGTTGTATTAATATGCATGTTAGGGAAATTTCTTTGAGCTTTTTTCGTCTTAAATTTTGGATTATCAGTTCCAGAGTGTGTGAACTCTTCATATACCTTTGTATTATTAGATTTTATCATATATAGCTTGCAGAGATACTCTCTGCCGCTCTGCCACTTAGTAGGCCATTTCTTCCCTTGATTGATTAGGTACTTTGTGAGAAGAAGCTGATAATTCAGTGATAAAATGTATCCATTTTATCCTTAGCTACCTTTGGTATGAAGTAATCCAAAAACCTTTCCACAGAAGTTTGCCAAATGCTCAATCAAACTTTTCTTTGTTTATATATTTTAGTACTCTAAGTCATTCCCTCAAGTAGTTAATATGTATTTAGTTTATTCTTTACTTATTTTACAGTGAGTTTCAAAGGTGAATTCTTCTACAAGTGAATATTTAATTTATATAAGTTCATTCATCAAAAAGATTATCTTCCCCACATATTTTCTACTGACTACACCTAGCAAGTGCCCAAACTATAAGATGTATAGACTTCACTTTGAATTTCCTGTTCTGTTCATTTAGTTTACATTTCTGTTTTCTGGTTATGTAATGTTTTGATCATAGTAGGACTGTAACATATATTGCATCCTGAAATATAACAAATATAGCTTTGTACTTTCTCAGTATTAATTTTCTACCTATTATTTCTTCTGATCACATATGACTATACCATGACATACCAACACACTCTCTCTCTCTCTCTATATATATATATATATATATATATATATATAATGCTATTCATTTATAATGTTATTTACTTATATTATAGAAATTACATTTTATATAAAGATAGCTTCAAATTTATAGATCATTTTGGATAGGCTTCATGATTAATTATTGTTACTTATTACATGATATATAATCGTGGGCAACATTAACATCTGGCTCTGTGTTTAGTTGCTTTCACTAATATACATGTTTCAGTGCAGTAGACATTTGCCATTAGGTAACATTATAGTTACAGATTTCGTCGTTGTGGCTACTATGAATAAAACATTTTTTTTCTTAAAATTTTTTACATGTTATCTATTGTCTACAATAAAAAAAAACAATTAATAGGGTTATAACCTTAAACTTTAATAGCTCCAAGACTACAGTTTTGGTTTTTCATTTGCTGACATGTAATAAGTCACATGAAAACAGATATAAGTATACATTAGTGTATATTTTAGGAGTTTTAGATTGTTCTGGCTATGTTTTCATATGTAATGTCAAAAAAGAAACACAAAAAAATGACTTCGTGCTTGTTTTGTAAAGAACATTTGATATTAGAGATGCAACAGGTGTGTATACATGTATTCCTGATTAAACCAGACAATAATTTATTGTCTGCTTTATTGTGAATATTTTCACTCAAAATTCAAAGATTCAAAAAAGAACTGATTACTTTTGTGTGATCATTAAGTTACATAACTTTTCAATTTAGCTGTAGAGAGTGAACCACATCTCTAAACTATCTTGTGGATTCAAATCTCCTGAATGGAACACTTTTCAAGTGTTTCAATAATTTAAAGATTTATGTATTAAAATATATGTGTTTTTAACTAACGTATTATTTATATAAAACGGTGTATTCATGATGCTGTGGAGATAGGTCAGAGAGTCAAAAGATTTCCTTTTAGTAAACCTGGGTGTGGTTTCCAATATGTATAGAGTAGCTCAAAACTACTTAGATCTATTTTCAAGGGAAATAATAAGTTCTTCTGAACTACCAAACATGCACACAGTGGAAAAAAAGTAAATTAAACACAGGATTTCATAATGATGTATTAACTCAGATATTTTAGTACAAATGAATAAACTACTTTGATCACATATAGTCCTTTATTACATTCTGTTATTGTATATCCATTTTGTCATCCTTCTACTGTGTTCATCATTTCCTAATATGTTCCCGTGTCTTCTTTCATATTTTGTGACATCTAAGTCACACATGAAATAAAATATAATATTTCTGTTTTTATATGCCTTATTTTTTTTAACTCAAACTTCTGATCTGTCCCTTTTGCTACATAATCCACACTTGTTTTTTAAGGCTGTGATATGCACTTGTAGACGTAGCACCGATACGAAAAATTCTTTTGCCATTCATCCACTGATGATTGGCTTGCTAGATCCTATCACTTGGCTATTAGGAACAGTTAGTGGCATGATCATGTGAGTGCAGCTAGACCTTTGAGTTGGCAACTGGTATCATTTAGAGTACACTCGGGAGAAAATGAGCATGATCATAAAGCAATCATACCTTTAGCTTTTGTATGAACTTCTTTCTAGATTCCACTGAAAATTGGCCTAGCTCTTGCCTCACCTGGCAAGTGAAAGGCATTTTCTTTCCTACCCTGGCCAGCACAAACCTGTGGCTGTTTTTCATAGGGTAGCATTCTGACTTCTATGGAGTGTAATGTGAGTGTAGATTTTTTTTAATTGCCTAGTACAGTAAAAATATTTATTAATATTTTTATGTATATGCTTTCAATTTGTGCATCTTCCTTTGAAAACTTCTTTTTTTGACCACTTGTTGACTGGTTCAATTGATATTGTGACATTTAAGTTTTGGGGTTTTTATGTACTCTGGGTATTAGTTATTGACCGAAAAATAACTGGCAGTGGGTCTAGAGCACTTTGGGGATATTTTGTGTTTTGTTATGATCTGTGTGGGAGATTTTTAATCTTATGCTATCATATTTATCAACTACTCATTTTTATATCCTGAGCACAATGGATCTCTTTGTTCAGAAGTTTGTCATCAAGGATTAAATAAGTTGAGTAATTACAATAAAATAACTTTGTATATACCATTTTAAAAAAGGATAGTAATTTAAATTATTTTACTTTTCTAATTTCCTTTAAAGTTTCAAGTGATAAGTTAATATGTGGGATTTATTTTGTATTTAGTTTTCATTTAAGAATCTAAAATCAGTCCTATTGTTTTGAGTGTATCTTCTATTATACACCTCAACCTCCTATTTCTCTCCCTCTTCTTCTCCCAGAATCGCCACATATCTTTCCTTTGCCGCAGATCCAATATTCCTACTTTTTTTTTTTTTTTTTTTTTAGAAAAGGCCAGGGCTCTGAAGGATATCAACCAAACATGACATATCAGGTTACAATAAGACTAGACACACCTCACGGAGTTGGGGATTTAGCTCAGTGGTAGAGTGCTTGCCTAGCAAGCACAAGGCCCCTGGGTTGGTCCCCAGTCTCAAAAAAAAAAAAAAAAAAGACTAGACACATCTCTCATATTAAGGCTGGATAAGGCAATCTCGTAGGAAAAATGGGGCTTCAAAGCTGTAAAATGTAAGATGTTCCCCCCTTTGATGTGATTATATATTCTTTTCCTTCACCAATTGCTGATGAAGATGCCTTTTCGCTTTCATTTAAATATGTTTTTAACATTTGCATCAGAAATCAAAGAATATATTTTTGTACATTTATTTCTTGATTTTAAATTTTATTTTGTTGGTTCTTCTTTATCCTTCCTTTTCCTGTTATCTGTTTTATTTTGTACTACTTCTCTTACTACTCTGAAATTCAACATTGTAACACTTATTTTTTTTATTTCTGCAAAAATGATAGTAGTATTTTCAATGAGGAAACATTGAATCTGTTTCAGCAATATGAAATTTATTCTACATGACAAATTTTGCTTATGATCAAGTATAGTCCAATGTCTTTCTTTCTCTTCTTTGAGGTCTTGTGATTTTCATCACATTTGCCTCTATATTTGACATGCTCTGGCTCTCAGGAGACACCTATATCCAGTTCCTGTCAGCATGCCCTTCAGAGCTTCATAAATCTTTTCTAGTCTTGGTGGCTGTATAAATATAGGGCCCATGTGGGGTTGGCTCTGAATGGCCATTCCTTCAGTCATTGCTCCAAACTCTGCCTCCATATCCCTATAGATATTTTTTCCCACTTTTAAGAAGGAGTGAAACATCCACACTTTGGTCATCCTTCTTGAGCTTCATGTGATCTGTGTATTGTATCATGGGTGATTCGAATTTTGGGGCTAATATCCATGTATCAGTGAATGCATACCATGTGTGTTTTTTTCAGTGACTGCGGTACCTCACTCAGGATGATATTTTCTAGTTCATTCCACTTGCCTTTGAATTTTCTGAAGTCATAGTTTTTGATAGCTGAGTAGTAAACCATTGTGTAGATGTATCACATTTTCTGCATCCATTCCTCTGTTGAAGGGCATCTGGGTTCGTTCCAGCTTCTGGCTATTATAAGGTTGCTATGAGCATAATGGAGCATGTGTCTTTGTTGTATGTTGGAACATCTTTTGGGTATATACTCAGAGAAGTATAGTTGGGTCCTCAGGTAGTAGGATGTCCAATTTTCTGAGGAACATCCAGCCTGATTTCCAGAGTGGTTGTACCACTTGCAATCCCACCAACAATGGAAGAGTGTTCCTCTTTCTCCACATCCCCACCAGCACCTGTTGTCACCTGAGTTTTTGATCTTAGCCATTCTCACTGGTGTGAGGTGAAATCTCAGGGTTGTTTCGATTTGCATTTCCCTTATGACTAAAGATGTTGAACATTTCTTTAGGTGTTTCTCAGCCATTCGGCATTCCTCAGCTCTGAATTCTTTGTTTAGCTCTGAACCCCATTTTGTAATAGAGGTATTTGTGTCTCTGAAGTCTATCTTCTTGAGTTCTTTGTATATTAGCCCTCTCTCAGATGTAGGATTGGTGAAGATCTTTTCCCTATCTGTTGGTTGCTGTTTTGTCATAATGACAGTGTCCTTTGACTTCCAGAAGCTTTGCTGTTTTATGAGGTCCCATTTGTTGATTCTTGATCTTAGAGCATAAGCCATTGGTGTTTTGTTCAGGAATTTTCCCCAGTGCCCATGTTTTCAAGACTCTTCCCCAATTTCACTTCTATTAGTTTGAGTGTATCTGGCTTGATATGGAGCTCCATGATCCACTTGGACTTAAACTTTGTACATGGCAATAAAAATGGATCAATTTATTTTTTTCCACAATATGACCTCTACTTGAACTAGCACCATTTGTTGAAAATGTTATCTTTTTTCCATTGGATGGTTTTAGGTCCTTTGTCAAAGATAAAGTGATCATATGTGTGTGGGTTCATTTCTGGGTCTTCAATTCTATTCCACTGAGCTAACTGCCTGTCTGTTTGCCAATACCATACAGTTTTTAATCACTATTGCTTGAGGTGAGGGATGGTGATTTCCCTCAGAAGTTCTTTTATTGTTGAGCATAGTTTTTGCTATCCTGTTTTTTTTTGGGGGGGGGGGTTGTTTTTGCTGTTGTTGTTGTTGTTGTTGCTGTTTTGCTTTGTTTTGTTTTTTTTTTATTCCAAATTAATTTGCAAATTTCTCTTTCTAGCTCTATGAAGAATTAAGTTGGAATTTTGATGGGGAATGCATTGAATCTGTAGATTGCTTTTGGCAAAATGGCCATTTTTACTATATTAATCCTGACAATCCATGAGCATGGGAGGTCTTTCTATTTTCTGAGATCCTCAATTTCTTTCTTCAGATACTTGAAGTTTCTGTCATACAAATCTTTCACTTTCTTGGTTAAAGTCACACAGTGGTATTTTATATTATTTGGAACTATGTTAAAGGGTGTCATTTTCTTCATTTCTCTCTCTCTCAGCTTGTTTATCCTTTGAGTAGAGAAAGGCTTCTGATTTATTTGAGTTAATTTTATACCCAGCCATTTTGCTGAAGGTGTTTATCAGCTTTAGTAGTTCTCTAGTGGAACTTTTGGGGTCACTTAAGTATACTATCATATCATCTGCAATCAGTTATATTTTGACTTCTTCCTTTCCAATTTGTATCTCTCTGACCCCCTTTGCTTGTCTGGTTGCTCTGGCTCAGACTTTGGGTACTATATAGAATCAATAGGGAACGAGTGGGCAGCCTTGCCTATTCCCTGATTTTAGTGGGATTGCTTCAAGTTTCTCTCCATTTAGTTTGATGTTGGCTACTGGTTTTATATATATATATTGCTTTTACTATGTTTAGGTATGAGCCTTGAATTCTTGATCTTTACAGGACTTTTTTCATGAAGGGGTGTTGAATTTTTCAAATGCTTTCTCAGCATCTAATTAAATAATCATGTGTTGTTGTTTTTTCTTTCAGTTTGATTTTACAGTGGATTACTTTGATGGATCTCTGTATATTGAACCATCCCTCCATCTCTGGGATGAAGCCTACTTAACCATGATAGATGATCATGTTTGATGTGTTCTTGGATTAGGTTTGCAAGATTTTTTTTTTTTTTTTTTTTTTTTTTTTTTTAGCTGGGGACCCGAACCCAGGCCTTGCCTTCCTAGGCAAGCGCTCTACCACTGAACTAAATCCCCAATGGTTTGCAAGATTTTTATTGCGTATTTTTGCATTGATATTCATAAAGGAAAATGGTTTGAAATTCTTGTTCTTTGTTGGGTCTTTGTGTAGTTTAGCTCTATTACTCAGCTATAAAAAACAATGACTTTATGAAATTCGTAGACAAATGGTTGGAACTGGAAAATATCATCCTGAGTGAGCTAACCCAATCACAGAAAGACACACATGGTATGCACTCATTGATAAGTGGCTATTAGCCCAAATGCTTGAATTACCCTAAATGCCTAGAACAAATGAAACTCAAGACGGATGATCAAAATGTGAATGCTTCACTCCTTCTTTAAAAGGAGAACAAGAATACCCTTGGCAGGGAATAGAGAGGCAAAGATTAAAACAGAGACTTAAGGAACACCCATTCAGAGTCTGCCCCACATGTGGCCCAAACATATACAGCCACCCAATTAGACAAGATGGATGAAGCAAAGAAGTGCAGGCCAACAGGAGCCGGATGTAGATCGCTCCTGAGAGACACAGCCAGAATACAGCAAATACAGAGGCGAATGCCAGCAGCAAACCACTGAACTGAGAATAGGACCCCTGTTGAAGGAATCAGAGAAAGAACTGGAATAGCTTGAAGGGGCTGGAGACCCCATATGTACAACAATGCCAAGCAACCAGAGCTTCCAGGGACTAAGCCACTACCTAAAGACTATACATGGACTGACCCTGGACTCTGACCTCATAGGTAACAATGAATATCCTAGTAAGAGCACGAGTGGAAGGGAAGCCCTGGGTCCTGCTAAGACTGAACCCCAGTGAACTAGACTGTTGGGAGAGGGGCGGCAATGGAGGGAGGATGGGGAGGGAACACCCATAAGGAAGGGAGGGAGAGGGGATGTTTGCCCGGAAACCGAAAGGGAATAACACTCGAAATGTATATAAGAAATACTCAAGTTAATAAAAAAAAAAAAAAAAAAGTGGTGTGGCTTCATAGAAGGATTTGGTAGTGCTCAGTCCGTTTCTATCTTGTGGAATAATCTGGACAGTATTAGTATGAGGTCTTCTATGAAGGTCTGATAGAATTCTGCACTAAAGCCATCTGGTCCTGGGTTCTTTCTGGTGGGAGATTTTTAATAACAGCTTCTATTTCTTTAGAAGTTATGGAGTTTTTTAGATGGTTTAACTGTTCCTGATTTGACTTTGATACCTGTCATTTGTCTAGAAAATTGTCCATTTCCTCTAGATTTTCCAGTTTTGTTGAATATAGGCTTTTGTAGTAAGATTTGATGATTTTTTTGAATTTCCTCAGATTCTGTTGTTGTGTCTCCCTTTTCATTTCTGATTTTCTTAATTTGTATACACTCTCTGTGCCCTCTGCTTAGTCTGGCAACTGTTTATCTATCTTGTTGATTTTCTTAAAAACCAATTCCTAGTTTTTTTTTTTTGATTCTTTGTATAGTCCTTTTTGTTTCTACTTGGTTGATTTCAGCCCTGAGTTTGATTATTCCCTGCCTTCTACTCCTCTTAGGTGTATTTACTTCTTTATTGCTAAAGATAAGAGCCTGAAACTTACCAAGTCCTTTTTAGGCAATGTCAATTTTCTTCTTTCTGAAATCTTCATATTTGATCATAAAGAGATACATATGAGCTAAATCAGGCCTACCTTTACTTTTAATATTTTTTTATCGAAATCTTTTAATGTGAGGAGGTCAGAGTGTCCCCTACTACTCATCCAGCAATCTACACCTACGGAAAAAAATTTTCAGTATCTCCAATATCAGCAGTCCTCAACTGGTACCAGTTTGGGTGTAAAATTGATAAGCAGTTGCAGCAGCTTTCTTTTAAGTATCTCCAGCCCTCTTTGTGAAAACCAAGTTTTTAACACAGAGCAGTATGTTCTGGTTTGAAAAAGTCTAGATTTCTGAATGATTTTATGTGCAGTGCCCATGCCCTTAATTGTCCAGGCATCTTACATTCCCTTACAGTTGCTCTCTTCTTTAATTGTAGATTATTCTGCACTTCCACTGTTTGTGTTCATTCCTTCCCTCATTTACACCAGGTAGAGCTTAGAGTACTATATTGAGAATGAGTAGAAATGGTGAATGGCCATAGCTCATTCCTATGTAATAAGGTTGTTTGAAGTGTCTCTCCATTTAAGATGGTGTTGCTTGTGTGCTTTTGTGCCTATCCTTTATTATGTTGATGTAGGTTCCCACCAATCCTATTTGTTATAAAACTGCCATCATGAAGATAGGCAAATTGAATTTTGTAAAAATGATTTTTCTGCTTTATTAAGATGATCATGCAATGATTATCTTTGTCCCATGTATAAGATTTATAAAATTTGTTAGCTTGCATATTGTGAACTATCCTTGTATCTAAAAGACAACTTTGCCTTGGTGGATTTTTCTATATGCCTATATTGGTTTCCTAAGCAATTTTTCAAAATTATTTAATCATATAGTCTTCATGAGTATTGTCCCATAGATTCCTTTTTCTTCTATTTTTACTATTTTATTATAAGATAATTACTGACTTCAAGTGAGTTTGGAAGAGATTCTTCTATTCTTTGAATACTTTAAGGATAATGTACTATAGATCTTCTTTGCAGTCTGGTAGAATTATGCTGTGAATCCATCTGGTTCTGCTTTCTTTATTTAGAAAGATTTTTGTTACTGTTTCAATCCCCTCATGTATCATGAGTCTGTTTAGATTGATGATCTTTCCTCGGTTTAGCTCTGGTGGTTTGAATGAATCTAGAAATTGAACCATTTCTTTTAGATTTTCATCATAATACAGTAGAGGTTTCAAAAGTCTTTCCTTATGCTATTCTGACTCTCTTTGGTGTGTCTGCTGCAATGTTTCCCTATTCAATTTTGATTCTGTTAAGTTGAATCATCCTTTTCTTGTGGTTAGTTAAAGCCAAGAGTCTGTCAATCTTATTTATCTTCTCAAAGAATGCTTATTTGATTCTGTGTTTTGCTGTTATTTCTTTAATCTCTTCTGTGATTTTATTAATTAAAGAATTAGAGTTCATGATACTGAGGTAATAGAAGACCATCTCAAAAACCTAGAATAATAGGCCTATTAATAAGACATGACACTTGGTGGAAAATGACAATAATTTGTATCAATGTGAAGAATGAGAAACACACTGAAAAATTATCACATTTAATCTGTAAGCATGGATAAGTACAAATGAGAGAGATCTTGAGGCAGGTATGGCAAGGCATTGTGTCATTCAAAAGCATGGACTTAGTGAAGAGGGAACAAAACATAATTAATTTTGAAATGCATTGCTTGAAATATATTGAAGGAGAATCTTTCATGTACTGTTGATAAATATTTGATGGCCAATGAGCTGAGGCAGGATTAGCAGATAGGACATCTCGCAGAGAGAAAAGGGAATTTTGGGAAAGAGTCAGATTTTGGAAGATTTCACCTTGGACTTGGAGGAGACTAATGCATCAAAATGAGGAACGGTATCAAAGGTGTGTGCTTCAGGCTGAATAGAGTTAAGGGGTTATGTAAGTAGGGAGATAGGGAATAAGCTTAAGCTTATGGCTTAGGCATTTAGTCATACGTAAATAGCCTCTGAGTCATTATTCTGGAACTGGGACACAGGAAAAAGGTCTGCAACTACAATAGATTAATAAATAAATCATTAAAATTTTAGATGTGTAAAATGGCTTTAATTTATAATAATATAACTTAAAAATAAGATAAATGTCTTTATTATTATAAAATTAAATCTATAAATATTTCCCAATTAAAAGACTTAGAAATTTTTTCCTATAATTTATATAAGCTGTATACATGCATTTGTATATACATACATATATATGATATATATATAGACATACACATAGTAAAATTTAAATTGACATAACATTTCCATATACTAGAAAAATCCTAACTTATCTAACGATAATAATTCAATAAGTAATGATCCATACTAAATTAATCAGAAAACATAAAATTATTTTATGGGTAAGTACAGATAAAACATATTTTATTTGGGATCAATAAATTCAGTGATAAGTGAACCAGAAACAGAGCAAAAATGATGCTGAGTGAGCAAAGCAGACCACATTTACAGAGGACAGAAGAATCCCAAAACTTTTAAAACGGTTAATATTAATTAAACTTTTTAATATTAAATTAACTCATATGGAAAATTTTGTCAAAACTGTAAGAAAATCAGTAATTTGTTAAGGAAAAAGCAAAAAACAAACAAACAAACAAACAAGCAAACAAACAAAAAAGAATCGCTTTTCACTGCACTGCATGACTGCCATGACTGCATGGTAGATAAGACAGTGGTACTTTACATCCCTGAAGGGCTCAGGCTCAGGGCCCGGGACTGATGTAGAGACTAAGATGTGAGTCTTGATGAAAAGCCGTCACCCTTGTATGGGTCTTTTATTCTCACATCTACATTTAAGTATTATAGATATAATTTAGGAAAGATTAGTAATTTAGATATATAACATTTTAGTAAAAAATATGGTGGTACATAATTAAGCAAGTTAGTAACACCCAGGAAAGAAATCTGTACTACAGTGTGTCTATTTAAAGGTCATCCTCAAGGTTTCCCATTGTGATTTTTGCCTGAGTCCTGTAGGCCATGGCTATGTTACATCACTCCATCTGTAGAGGGAAAAAAATGGAATACTTTTTAAAAATTATAGTGGCGTTAAAGAGATATTGTTACTACAGGGATTGCAGGCAATTTATTTTCTGTGTATTCATTACAGAAAATATTAGCATTTACCAGAAAACCAAAGCAAGATGGCATTCCTATAAGTGAGTCATGGTCATGAAAATGGGGGGACAAAGGAAATAAACTTCTTGTCTCCTCATTTCACCAAAATGTTGTATAAATAAATTGAAACTGTCCAAGGAGCTCACAGGTATATTATACTTGTTTGAGACATTGTAATACAGCAAATATTAAATTGATCTATTAGAAAGAATGAGAAAATTAATTATTTGTGAGGAAATACTTTTTTTTTTTTTTTTTTTTTTTTTTTGGAGCTGGGGACCAACCCAGGGCCTTGCACTTCCTAGGCAAGCGCTCTACCACTGAGCTAAATCCCCAACCCCGAGGAAATACTTTTACAGTAATAATATTTGCAAATTTACCCTAAATAAATCACTTCACATTTCTCAGTTATCATTGTTTAATACAGAAATGAAGCTTGGCAAGGAATAATTTGCCAGAGAATGAAAAGTTAAGGCAAGCAGGACTTTCATTTAAAACGTAGGATATCACTTTCTAAAGTTGCAATTTGATTTCTTACACGGATGTACTGGTTATGTTCGAGTCATCTTTTAGGATCACTGTTTAAATAGTTGTGCTCTGTGGTGATTAGATTAATAATAATAAAATGTGGATTATTCCAAAAAAGTGAGTAGTATGTTTATAATCAGTAAATATTGTATAGTAAAATTTAAAGATATTTAAAAAAATTTGGTGCATATACACAGTGAATTTTTATTCTAACATATAAATACCTCAAGTTGAATTCCTTTTTCAAGGACTTTTAAGCATTTTTAAATATTAAATGTTGCATAGTAACTGTAAATGGAGTGCAGTGTTTAACAATACAAGAAAATATCCTGCAGTGATTTAGGAAAGTCTAGGAATAAAAGGTGGCTTTTGAATTAAAAATTAAGTGCAAGTAGACATTTTATGCAAAGCATTCATAGAAAAACTAAGGTATTATAGAAAAAACGAGTGAGCATTATGAACTACAAATCGGTATGTACTCACTTTATACATAAAGGATTAGACCCAAATTGGATTCTGTTCAGTCAGCTAGTTTAGAGTCACAACAAACAAACACAAATGTGATCAAAGTGGATTCTTTCTATAAAACACTTGCTTGCAAGAAGAAATATCTGTGTCCATTAGCAGAACACGTATAGGAAAGAATATGGGTGTAGCCATAGCCTCAAAGTTGGTTAAAAAGATAAACAGATCCTTAGAGCTCACTGACCATTGACTGGTCAATTTTTGTCTAAGGGATGTGTATCACGAAGGTGAGAAACCCTGGTGGTGTTGGGAAGTTTAGTTGGGGAAGTAGAAAGAATAGAGAAGGAACGGGAAGGAGTAACACTAAGGAAGGTGTAAGTAACACTAAGGAAGAAGGAAATAGCCATAAAGAATTGTATTATATTATATTTACCTATAATTACATATCTATATTAAATAAAGTTATGCCAGTCAGGTGTGGTGCACACATTTAACCTCAGTACTACAGTGACAGAGGCAGGTGGATGGATCTCTGTCTAAAAAACAAGTCCAGGATAGGTATGTGTATTACACAAAGAAAGCCTGTCGTGAAATAAAAAAACAAGAATACAAAAAAGTAAAACTAAGTTACATTATTTTTAGTAATAATGACTTATACACTCTCTAGCAAAATCCCATAATCCCAGTACCAGGGTTGAGAAATCTCCTTCCACTTAGTTGATTAGCACATTATCAGCTCCCCAAACAATATAGGAGAATGCCATTGCCTTTGCCTCCCAGGTCATGAGCTTAAGTACCTATTATATTATTTATGATGCACTTCATGTATACTTTTTTGAGGAACTGAGATGGACCTAACTGATTGCCTTTACCCTGATGACTAGAATTTGAGTACTGGAAGGGGCTAACAAGTTGCCAAAGAGAGAAGCAATTAACAGCACACTCTAGCTGTGATATCTCTAAACTACAACGATGCCCAGCATAACACTGAAGGTATGACAGTCGCAATTATGTCTTATGTCTTGTTGGCAAAACAAAAGCTGTCTTGTAGGTAAGGCTTGCTCAAACGAGAAAAACTATGTATGGCACTGAAATCTTAGCCATTTATTTTTGGCTAGTGAGGTCATAGAATTTAGAGAAGATCCTACAATTACCACTTTCTGAAACCCGTGTAATTCCTGATCATATTATAAATACTGTCCTTACATACACAGAGAAGTGTAGCTTTAATCCACCCATACCATGAAAGCAGAAGAATCTGAATATAGAACTCACAACAGGTAACAGTGGAATATCTAAACCCAATTTGAATATTTACAATGTAACTCAACACTACAAAGAAATACGGATGGATGACTCTTAACCAGGACACTAGAAAGTCTTCTGTGATATAGTATCTTCTAGATATGACATGGAAGTTATAACTATTAAGTTTCAAAAGTATAATTATCTACAGAAGACATGAACATTTCTCCTAAGAGGCACAGTCAGAGCAGGTCAAATACAGAGGCGAATGCTAGCAGCAAACCATTGAACTGAGAATTGGCACCCTGTTGGAGGAATTAGAGAAATGGATTGAAAGAACTGTAGGGGCTTACAACCCCATAAAAACAACAACGCCAACCAACCAGAGCTCCCAGGGACTTAACTCATACATGAACTGACCAGCTCCAGCTGTATATGTAGCAGAGGATGGCCTTGTTGGGCACCAATGGAAGGAGAAGCCTTTGGTTCTGCCGAGACTGGATCCCCCCAGTGTAGGGAAATGTTGAGGGCAAGAAGGGGGAGTGGTTTGGGAAGGGAACACCCTTATAGAGGACCGGGAGGAGGATGGGATAAGGGGCTTATATCCAAGAAACTGGGAAAGGGAATAGCATCTGAAATGTAAATAGAAAAATCCAATTAAAAAATGTATCCATACTGATTACACTGTGCCAAGCAACACCTGCTGCTGCTGACTTCTGGTTGATGGTTGGTTGATGGATGGAGATATCCTGCCAGCAAAGATCCAACTTTTCCCAAGAACTTGATGACCTAAGCAGCAGGAAGTATTCTAATGATGTTGATGCCCTCTTCCCTTCTAGCCTTCCTTTTCTCCTACCTAATGTTGGAAATTTGGAAGGGATAAGGGTGGAGTAGGGTGGTAGAAAAATGGAACCCCAAAAGTAGTCAAAAATCCAAGTACCTCTTTTCTCTGCATTTCTCTCTCTCTGTCTGTCTAGGTCTGTTTTCCCCTGGCCCCTCTGTCTTTCTGGGAATCTGTTGCCTCCCCTCCTTTGGTTAGGCAGCTTACCTGCTGTGCCATCTCCTAGGTCCTAGCTTAGAATTTATTTAAAATCAGCAGAATAATTTCCCTTCTCTTTCTTGAAGGACTAGGAACTTAAATATAAAACAATTTAAAGAAAAATATTTTTGAAATAGTTGGGTGGCCTTATCCCTTAACCTGGCGCCATGCCTGTCCACTGAATATGGTCTTTAAGGGTTCTATCTCCTCTTCATTGGCTATTTCAGCTACTGACATCCTTGTATCCTGGGAAGCTCTTGGGTTTCTGGCATCTAGGACTTTCTAGTGGCTACTCCTAGTTCCACACCCCATGCCCCCACTGCTACTAATCCAGAATTGCTCCTATCAAAAGGAAATTCAGGGACAAAGAGTGGAGCAGAGACTGAAGGAAAGCCCTCCTCCCCTCCCCTGAGACTGCCCCAAGTAGGGATCCATCCCATTTGCAGACACCAAACTCAGACACTATTGCTGATGCCAAGAAGTGCTTGTTAACAGGAACCTTGCATAGCTGTCTCCTTGAGAGGCTGTGCCAGAGCTGGACCAATACATGTAGGAATGTAAGACGCCAACCATCTGACTGAGCACAGGCACCCACTGAAGGAGTTAGGGGAAGGACTGAAGGAGCTGAAGGGGTTTGCAACCCCATAGGAAGAACAACAATATCGACCAACCAGACCAGGGACTAAACTACCAAGCAAAGAGTACACATGAAAGGACCCATGCATATGTAGCAGAGAATGACCTTATCTGACACCAATGGAAGGAGAGGCCCTTAGTCCTGTGGAGGCTTGATAACCCAGGAAAGGGGGTGCTCGAGTGGCCAGAGTGGCCAGAGTGTGTGAATGGGTGGGTGAGCACCCTCAGAGAGGCAGGAAGGGGGAGAGGGCAATGGGATGGGGATCTCCTGGAGGGAAAACCAGAAAGGGAAATAACATTTGAAATGCAAATAAATGCCTCCTCCCCCGTTGCATATGTATCAGAGGATGGCCCTATTTGGCATCCATGGGAGGGGAAGCCCTTGGCCCTGTGGAGGCTCCATGCCCAAGTATAGGGGGATGCTAGAGCAGTGAGGTCAGAGGTAGTGGATGGGAGAGCACCCTCAAAGAATCAGGGGAAAGAGGAATAGAGTAGGGGTTTATGGAGGGGAAACCTGGAAGAGGAATAACATTTGAAATTAAATAAATAAAATAACCATTAAAAAAAAAAGAAAAGTAAAGAAAAAGAAAAACTCTCAGAGAAACCCAGAAGTATTTGGTACATAAGCTAGGAACAAAATTTTCAAAGTTGAAAGACAAACCCAGACACTATTGCAGATGCCAAGAAGTGCTTGCTGACAGAAGTCTGATAATGGCTGTCTTCTGAGAGGCTCTGCCAGAGTCTGACAAATTGAGATGTGGATTGGCCTGAGCATGGAGAACCCAATGGAGAGTTAGGAGGGGGACTGAAGAGCTTAAGGGGTTTGTAACCTCATAGGAAAAACAACAATATCAACCAACCAGACCACCTCCTTCCTAGAGCTCCCTGGGACTAAAAAAAAGAAAAGAAAAGAAAAAAAGACTACACGTGAAGCTTCCCATAGATCCAGCTGCATATGTAGCAGAGGATGGCCTTGTTGGACAACAATGGCAGGAGAGACCCTTGGTCCTGTGAAGTCTCCATGCCAGAGTGGTGATGTGGGACTGTGTGGTGTGGGGTTGGGTGGCAGAGCACCTCATAGAAGCAGGGAAAAAGGATGACAGATTGTGGCTTGTGGAGGGCAAATCAGAAAGGGGGGATAACATTTGAAATATGAATAAAGAAAATATCTAATAAGAAAGGCAAATACACATGTGGAAATCTTGAAGCACATATATAAAGGACATGGGTGCTTTATAAAGAAATAAAAGCATACACACTAAAGAATGAATATAACTAGATGTTTCTGGAAGGGATGTTAAGAGGACTCTAGAGAGAAGCTGCAGGGGAACTCTACTGAATTGTAGTTAATTGGTCTGATGTTTTTGCTTCTCTGCAATAGATGTTCAAAGACACATTATCTTAAAGAAAAATCAATGAACACCAGTGTGTGTTTATTTACAAAAGCTTACTACACATACTCATCCCCTTACTATGTTGTGACTGTGGCAGCAAGTCAAATATGCATTTTTCTTCATACTCTATGCTTCATTAAGTAGAAAGAATCAGTAGTAGAATGTGATGTCAAAAACAATTCATTCACCGTCTTATGATAAACATGTAAAAGTTAAGGCCGTCAAGCTTATGGTAGCAAACTGAATACTACATTCTTATGCAAATACAAGAAATAATAAACTACCAATCACAGACTTCCATGCTAAGAATGTGTGAGACAAATGAACAGAATATGGCACAAACTAAGAGTGTGCTTTTAGGAGATAAGGACTCAATATCCTTTGATAGAAATAAAATGTTAGAAATAATGTGAAAAAGTAGAGGATGTCATATAAATTATACTAAATTCTATCTAGGAAACTAGGAAAATTACCTTATGTTTTATGGCATTCTTATTCCTTTATGATTCATTCCATTCCTATTCCTCAAGATTTAGTCTTAGAACATATTTCACATTTACTTCTGGCCCAAGTTCTGGAAAAAAAAACTCTTGCTAAGGTGAAGTTACTCCTTTTAAACACACACACACAAACACACACACACACACACACACACACACACACACACAGAGAAAGAGAGAGAGAGAGAGAGACAGAGAGAGAGAAAGAGACAGAGACAGAGAGCCCGAAAGACAGAGACAGAGATAGAAAGACAGACAATATCATAATTAAAATAAAATGTATCAACTGATAACAGAATATAATAGATAATGACTTCAAAAAGAAACAAAAAGACTAGAAGGTGCCAAGTGAGAGGAAGGACAAGTGCTTTTACAACTCAAGAAATGTAGCCCAAAGCTTAGCTCAGTCAAAGTGGGTGCTCCTCAGGTGAGGTAAGGCCCTGAAAACTACAAGTCCTGAGGCCTACCTGCTGTTATGGATTTATGCTCCACTTGTAGCCCCCAGTTCCCTCTTAATCCAAGAATTGTATGAGAACTCTAAGGGGACATCCAGCCCCTAACTGGACAATATCTCTGGTTCTCATGACAGTAGTACTTGATTGCTTCACTCGCTGCTGATGGAGCAGATTTACCATTCAATCACCACCCTAGGAAAGAATTTAGAGATGTAGATTATCAGCTATGACCATCACTCTTAGAAAGCAGTTGGAAAAATTAAATTGTTAATGAAACAAGGTTAAGATATTTTTGCTACTGGTACTGAGGTAGAAAATCTTAGGGAATGATTTGAAGTGCCAACCTCAGTAAATTGAGCTTCATTCCCTCAGAATAAAGTCTGCTGAGTAATTTCTCTAATTGCTGGCTAAGTCTTCCCCCCACCACCATCAATTACTCTCAGGAATCAATTCCACCAACTGCCCGCCTTGGTTTATCCACTCTCCTGGATGTCAAGCTGGGTTTTGGCGGGAGGGATTGCTCAGCAGTTGAGAGGAACAAGTCCTTTTTCTGATCAAAGGTCAGTTCCTCAGTTCACAACAACCACATTAACTTGTAACTGCAGTACCAGAGAATCCTAGAACCTCTTTTTACTACTGATCTGAGGTCATGAAGACAGTTTCAAATATCAACGAGTAAATAAATGAGTAGACTGATTTTTATTCCTTCTGGATTGCAGTCATTTCAAGTCTGTTCACCAATTGGAAAATAGTGTCTCCATAATCTATTCATCATGGATTGTCTTTTATGAATTGTAATGACTCTATATCATTTCATCTATATGTATAGTATAGGACTGTGCAAACTTTACTGTGACAAACGCAACCGGTGATGGAGGTTACCTCTATACATATTACACTTTGTGGTAACTGTTAGAAAAGCTGTTTTAAACCCGTGTCCATGCAATGCTCTCCATTCAGATCTCATATAATCTTTTACCAAATGAAGAAGCTGCTAATGTCCAGTGCTCTCCAGGAAAACGGGCTCCTGATAATGCTGAGTGCTGTCCCCATTGCCTCATTTACCTCCCAATTCTCTCATCTTCCTCTCTAGGGTGAGTCTGAGGGCCTGACCCTTGTGTCCCGCATTGTTTTTTTCTTCTGTCTTTAGAGGTATTTATTCAATGGCAGCCTTTCAGCTCTACCATCAAGGCTTCTTTCATATTAGTTAAATTTTGAATGAAAACCTGTCATCTCAAGCACCTGCATGTACTATTTTTCTTTTACTTTGATCAATACAAAACTCATCCCTAAGTCGTTTCCTTAGAGTCAGAATTTTTACTTCGAGTAATTCTCAATGTTAGATGCAGAGCCATGTGATGGATTCTCCTCCATATTTGGGTAGTCACATTTCCATTAGCATTTAAAGCATTAGCATTTCATTAGCATTAGACTGACTGATAAATTTGAATTTTATTTGTAGCACGTGGATAATCAACGAGGGGACTAGTTCTTGTGAAATACTGTTCCTTCCTCTTTCTGCCATCTTTTAATTTCCTGTTGTTCATCTATGGCTTGGGTTTCAGTGAGATTTCTTCTATACATCTTGATGTGTCATCTACTGTTGTCCTTTTTCCAAGCTTGCTCAGGTAGACATTTTGCTGAGAATGCAGGAAAGTAGCTTCTGTGACACATTTAGATGACATCATTTCACAACAGATTCTGTAGTCCTCTGACGTTTCCAATATTTTCTCTCCTTCTTTCATGACAATTTTTGTGCACTTGCTTTAGTGATATTCTCTGAGTCTCAGATATAGATATACATAGATGTTTCAGTCGGGGACAAATATTATTACTATACAAAATAAATATGCAAAACAAGATATGGTATAAACCATTAAAGTGAAAGAAAATATAAGCAATAACAATAACAGTAGTTCAGTATAATGAGCTTAGCACTATTTAAAGAATAATTCCACTGAAAGAGACTATCCCATACATATACCAATGTAGTCATAATGTTATTTAAATATAGCCACTAATTTAAAATGGACATATTGGAATAAAGTGTAAGTAAAGTAAATAGATGATAGAAACACATATATGTCACAGTACTTGTGAATGAGTACATTTTAAACTAAGTCTGAAATGTTACTTTTACAATTCTCAGTCTTCTGTGTTGTCCATACCCTGAGAATGATTTTTCTTTTTCTTGGAATCATTCCCTTTTGTGTCTAATTTGTGCTATGTAACCAAATTCATCTAACAATAATGTTGATGAGTGTTTAAAGGGTAGCAAAGGCTAAGCGTTGACTGCCAATAGTAATCACATACATACAGAAAAGCAAATACCCTAAAACTAAGCTTCCTGTTCATGTTTTCCTTTGAGAAGGGTGTGGATTAAAGTGAGTCACTGATTCTTTGATTTCATCACTGTTAAGGATCTTTTCAGACACATACAAAAGCAAAGTATAATGGGGACAAGGGCTACATTGCTGTGTTTAGAAAACTCATGCCATGATTATTTTATTGAGGTCACAGTAGATGTAGCTTTTGTCCAGAGTCACGTAGGTGTTTACATTCAGTTTTACTTAGGTCTTCATGACCTTAATCTCCACAGCAATGTAAGTGACAAGCAGACATGTCATTGCAGAGATGAATACTACCATAATGAGTGTGTGGACTAAACACATTACTAATTAAGTATAGGTTTGTTGAATGGACATTAAACCGTCAGTATTTATAATTGGAGTAATGGCTTTTCTAGTTGTTGGCAGTTATATTTTTCTTAAATAAAAGCCATATACAAGTGTTTCAAAAGTTTTAAGTTTAAGCCTTTTGTGATTCAAGGTACGGATAGTATGTTAGACATATTATAAGTGGTTTAGGCAAATTGCATTTATTTCTTAAAATGAAGAAATATGCCACACTTCCAACCTTCTCTGATGGTGGGGAAATGCAGCATTTAATAGCCGTAGTATAGCCTTTGGATAATACAATTGCTCAGGAGAATTTACCTCCGTCTCAGTGAACAGCTATCCAATTGGATTATTGTATGTCATATTAAAATTTAAGGGCATTTAATGTCTCCAAACAGAATTATTTGTCACTTTAACTGATAATAAATAAATCTCAGTCCATTGAATTATGCCTAATAAAAGCAATATTGCACATAAAAAGAAGTCTCTGTTCTACACATTTGCATCTCTTTGCAATCTGAGAAACCACTTGCAAAATATAAATCTCCATCAATTGAATTATTTGTGATGAAAGCAATATTGCATAAACACCAGTGTCTGTATGATGAGGTCTCTTAATGCAAACCTGACTTTGGAAATTAGTTCAACATGAAAGAAAAAAAAACAATCAAAAATATATCAAAGTAGTATGTCTTATATATTAACAAACAAGTAAATCAGGCAATTCCATACAAAGAAAGCCTTTGGACAGCTTGAAACAGGTCTTTAAAGAATAAGGTAAAGCCAAAGTGGTGATGTTTATTTTTATCTTTCTTATAGTTATTTCTTCTAAAATGCACACACACACACACACACACACACACACACACACACACAAACACACTCACTCACAATTCTCAAACCATACACATAAAAGATGTGGTTAGTATATGTAGGAACACTAAGGTCTCAAATTTAAACTTTAAACTTTTAAAAAATATAAAGTGTAAGTTGTTTTCTTTGGATACAATTGGATACAAGTAAAATTATCTTATGTTACATTTTTATTTTAAACAAGATATATGTGTTTTCAATGGAACATTTAATCTTTCAAGGATGGTTGGCTATTTTATGGTTGGACTTGTCTATGGATAACAGCCTTTATGAACAGAGCACTGATGTATATTCTGAGAGCTTGACAAATCACTCACCAGTTATCTGGCTTCTCAGTGACAAGAGGCAGAAACAAAAATGGCAATGCTCTCAATCTTGTCCTTTGCAAGACTTGTGGAAAAAAATAATTTATTGCGTTCTTACATTTTCTGGCACATGTATCACGATAAAAATGTATGAGAATTTTTATTCTTTTATTCAAAGTCATATGTGGAGACTGATTTTTAATATATAGTTAAAATTAATCACAAATTTTAAATATACTTTAAAATACAGCAGAATAGTTCAGTCATCAGAAAATTTCTAGATTTCTAAACTCTGCCCCATCATGTATGCCACATATGTGCAAATAAATTGATATTTTTATAATGTTTAGAAAGAACATTCTGATGCGTAATGTGCAATTCAAATCAGGAGAATAATATTTTTGGAAATACACTTTTCTTACTGTTACATTTTTATTATCTTTAATCTTTTATACAGTCCAGTTATCCACCCTCCTCTTCAGCCCTACAACAGTTCGTCATCCCATTCCTTCTCCCCTCTTATTTCAGTATCCAAAAGGATGTCCCTACCGCCCCCACCCCAATACACACACTCCCTGCCTGGCCTCCCCACTCTATAGGGCCTCAAGTTTCTCAAGGGTTAGGTGTATCTTCTCTCACTGAGGTCAGACCAGGCAGTCCTCTGCTATATACGTGTCAGGGCCAAAGACTGGCTAGTGTATGCTGCTGGTTGGTGGCTCAGTTTCTGAGAGATCTCAGGAGTCCAGGTTAGTTGAGACTGCTGGTCTTCCTATGACGTCCCCTTCCTTCTCAACTTCTTTCAATCTTTTCCTAATTCAACCACAGGGGTCCTTGACTAAGTCCATTTGTTGGGTATTTAAGTATCTGTATCTATCTCGGTCAACTGTTTGTTGGGTCTCTTGGAGGGCAACCATGCTAGGCTCCTGTCTTTAAGCAAACCGTAGCATCAGTAGTAATCTCACACCTTAGCACTTCCTTTAAGATGGGTCACAGTTTGGGAAGGTCACTGAACCTCCTTTCCCTCAGTCCCTGCTGTTCTTTTAGACAGGGACAATTCTGAGTCAGAGTTTTTGACTGTGGAATGGCAACCCCATCGCTCCACTTGATGGCCTGTATTTCTACTGTAAGTGGATTCTACAAGTTCTCTTTCCCCATTATTCGATATTTTATGTAAGGTCCCTTCCCTTTGTGTCCCAAGAGTCCAAGTCCCTGGGAAACTCTAAAGGGTCCTGCCACCTCCCACCTCATGAAAATATATATTTCCATTCATTCTTCTGGCCCTCAAGACTTCACTCCTGCTACCCCCAAAAATCCCCGATCATGTTTGTAATAGAATAAAGTGAATATTTGAATAGCCGAATACTTTTAAATGTATGGTATGATAATGTAAAACCTGTGTTTACTATTTAGTTGTAAAGTTCAGGTAAATTTTAGCAAGTACACATTGTCACATGAAACAGTCTCACTAATGAAAAATTTGATAAAATAAACATACGACATAATTTAAAACATTTATAATATTTTATTTGAAGTTTAAATTTTCAGTGTAATATACATGGTTACCCAAATTCTCAACTTTATAATTTTCTTCTTTTCTGAAGTTATTTTACATTAAAGTGTGTGTGTGTGTGTGTATGTGTGTGTGTGTGTGTGTGTGTGTGTATGTATGTGTATGTGTTTGTGTGTGTGTGTGTGCCTGTAACCATGTCGGGTATTGTTCCATGTTAGTTCCTATGACCACAGATTCTGGAATAGGTCAAGAAATATGCTGCACCTAGTATTTGTGAACTGCTTTATTTGAGTGTGAGGAAACAAATCATAATCTTATAGAAGTAGTTGTTCGTAGTAGCTGGGACATCCCTCTAGGATGCCTTCAAATACTTTCCATAAATTTGCCTCATATTATTTTTACATCATTTATTGAAACTGAGATATTTCTATTTTTCCTTTAACTTGTCTATGTAGCAAGAGATTTTGATATACTAAGTAGTTTTCAACGATCCACTGCCTCATAGAAAATCTGCAATGTTAACTTTATCGGTACTTAATATTAGTTACTTGTGAAGGATACATTATTTTGTAATGGCATGTACAGAAATGTTCAGAATGACAGTTGGCTTTTGCGTTCTCTGTGATAGTTATTTGTTCAAAACAAATGACTAGCTAGTGAACTGGTTCTTCAGTCTTAGCGACTTCAATGGTTATTCTGAGGAACAACTTAACCCTGATGATTTGCATGACTTGACCTCTAGATGAAATGGAATTCTCTGTAGCACATGTATCAAGACAATTATTTCCTTCAGAAATAATTACACTCCTTCTAAAACCCCATCAAAGAAGCCTTGGATACTAAGCTTTATTTTCTACCAGCACCAATCAACTAATTCTAAATCTCAGACCTGTAATCGTCGGAGATCCCTTTGTAACATTGTTTTAGAAATGTTTTCCAAGAGTGAGATTGCAGATCGCTCCTGTTAATCAGTGCAAGAACAGGAAGAGCAGGTGACAGCAGCAACCACTGTGCAAAGTGGAGACTCCCACAAGTAAATGGCTGTAAGTAAGGGCAAAGAAAACACAACCCTGAAGCAATGCTGGCAGACAAAAATGATTCTCAGCATAGGACATTGGCTCCAATGTTTGGGTCAATGCCAAAGAACTCGGAAACAATGTTCAGAATAAAAACTCACTTAATCAACGTACAGCAGGGCTGGTAGATGAAGAACTGCCAGAAATGGAAAATTGGACTGGGAACCGTGCACACCACCCTTCCCTTCTGTTTCAGCTTGAAAATAGAAACAGGAAATTGTGCCAGGTAACTGGAAGTAGAATTCAAGGTCAGGTCCCTCATGCTTCCTATTAAGACGTGAACTATGCAACCTTCTAGGTTGAGGAAGAAAATAGAAAAAAGCAGTAACTGTTTTCTCTAAGGAAAAAGAACTGAAGAAAGTCGGGCAACTTAGAACTGGCATATTTAATTTGCTGCCAGTTCATAAAAGAATGGTAAACTGGAGAACATTAAACATTGTCCTCTTCATGTACTATTCTTTGTATGGAAGGACTCAAAGAAAATAAGACACAAATGTTAAGCTACATAATGAATCCAAAAGGTAAGTGTTAACAAATCAGATATAATATCACTAATCATCAAATGAATTGTATTATTTTTAAAAAAAAAAAAAAAAAAAAAGGATTTCTTGAAGGTTTTAACATCTACCAGGCAACTTGCTACTATGGTGCCAAAAAGTCTAAAATATTACAATTAAAATATTTTTGAGACATCGTTAGTGTTAAAATCATTTATAAATACCCAAACTCCAAAATCAAATGAAATTTAAGGAGATGAAAGAACTTGACCTTCATGTGTCTATGACAAAGACGGACCCAAAGAAAACTTCAATTTTAAAAGACAATAGCATAAAATCATAAAATTATTAGCTAGGTTATTGATTATAGGCATACAAATAATGAATAAACACCTCTACATATGCATGTGTGCATAACCCATGCAAAAATCCATGCAAGAAACATCATTTTTAATTTCTGAAAATATACTCTAAGACAATAGTATTATAATTATATTTCAAATCATCCTGTTAACTTTATATTGTTTAATTTTGTTTTTTCAATGCCTTTACTTCCCCACCCCCCAGAGTCTTGCACATGCTAAGCTTTCTTAACTAATAAGCATTTATAATGAGATTTAAGGAAACCTGAAATATGTAAATATATACTTTGTATAGAAGATTTAAAATATTTGATAGTCTTGGACTTAAATAATTCAAACATAGTATAAAATTGTATTGACAAGATAATACAAGATATATGTATACGATGTAAACAAGTTCATTGGGCTTCTATAGATAGAAGTTGAGGGAAGTTAACAACAATGAACTGTCATAAGAAAAGGCAAAAGTATTTTTTAACCCCAACTATAAAACAGACAATCTCAAGGAAATAAATGTTAGAGTTGAGTTCAAGCTAAATAAAATTTAATATACAAAACATTAATGATCCTTCAAAGCTGCTTTGGTAAATTTCTTAGTTACTTTTCTGTTGCTGTGAATAGGCAATTCTAACAAAGGAAAGCATTTGATTGGGTGATTATTTACCATTTCAGAGGATTAATCCATTGTTATCAAGACAGGAAGCATTGTGACAGGATGGCATAAGATGAACAGGTTAATCCTGATCCACAGGCTGTGAAGAAACACACACACACACACACACACACACACACACACACACACACAGACACGCACACACACACACACACACACATACACACACCAGAGAGAGAGAGAGAGAGAGAGAGAGAGAGAGAGAGAGAGAGGGGAGTAGGGAAGGATGGGAAAGATGGGAAGCAGAAAGGGACCAAAAAAGGCAGAGACCTTGAACAAGGTCCTACCTCCTAATCCTTTCCAAACAATTCCAGTTCCTTTTATTAAGGACCAAACATCCAAACCTCCAAGCCAACTATGGGGCATTCTCATTCAAACCACAACATTCCACTACCTTGCCCTCTAATCCTGTAGGCATAAAAAAAGCAAAATATTCTCAGTCCAATTTCAAAAGTCCCCATAGTTTCTTTCATCTTTTACAGTCTCAACACGGTTTGAAAATCCAGTCTCTTCTGAGACTCAAGACAATCTCATAACTACAGCAAAAAAATCAGATTTCCCCGGTATTATATCAATTATCCTGAATATACATTAACAAAAGGAAGAAAAAGGGCATTCTGAGGAAACTGAGGCAAAACAAGAACAAAACCCAGAAGGGAAAACTCTAAAATCTGCTGCCTTAATATCAAGATGTAAAACTCTCACCCTGTGCTTTAGTGCCAAGTCCATCTGTTTCAAGCCACCATCTAAAACTGTGAATAAGACTCCATTTAAATGTTTTCTATTCTTGTTGTTTTGGTTAATTTGTTTGTTTCTGGTAAGAGTTGCCTTGATCATGGTATCTCTTCACAACAATAGAACAATTGCTAAAACAAAATTGGTACCAGAGAATGACATACTTCAGTGACAGGCACGATCATATTGTTGTTTGGAGGGAGAAGGAGATTTTTGGGGAATTTGCACTAGAAAAGCAGTGGAATGAACTCTTTTAATTGGGCTTAGTGTTCCATCCTGGTAGGAGCATGGCATACAGGATGTGGAACTCCCAGAGCAAGACCACATTCAGCTAAACCTCCAACTTGAGAGAAGGAATTAAAGGAAAGTTTAAGCAGCAAAGGAAAACATAACTGAAAGTTTGTGCACATGGAATTCAAGGATTAGCTCAGGTTCCCCGAAGTAATAAAAAGAACTCAGAACTTCGGCCATGTGATTCTGGATTTGGAATCAAGCAGGATATCCATGGATTATCAAGTATGCCTTCATGTTTCTGGCAATGATGATTTTGGAGTAAGTTTCTCAAACTGTAAGCAAGTCCCCAATTAAACTCTTTTTCTTTAAGTGTTGGTCTAGTTGTGGAGCTTCTTCACAGCAATAGAACAAGAATCAAGGCAATCAGAAACTCACCATCAAAAATTAACTAAAATTATCTATCTACAAAGGAGCAATGTGATAAGAAAACAAAACGGAGCTAACTGGTTTATTTGTTCTTTGAACTTGGATTAACCCAGTCAGAAATTGATATATGGAAAGTGAAAAAGAAAAACCTAAAATAAAAAATAAAACAATTTTCAGGTGTTGCTTTACATCTTATTTCGAGCATTTTCTTTATTTATAACTGATTCCACTAGTTAGAAATAACTTGTCAAATTAAAATTTACTGTTGGCTACATTAAGTGAATAGAACCATATAAAATTAAAATGAATGTAACAGTTGGGTCAAAATCTAGAAATCTGTGAAGACCATAGCTTCTCCAAAGTTAAAAAATAATGAGGCAGTTAAATATAATTGCCAGACAAAGGGATGCCCTTTAGAGCTAAGGAGGAATGGTGAAAGCTCTCAGATACATGGTGTTATTCTTCTGATTCCAGTGCTCTACAGTGCAGCTAATTTAATATTAGAGCTTTTCTTTTTAATCTCCCAATCTGAAATTCAAGTCTAGGCTTTGGGATGCCTCCCACGCCTGTATTCTTTATAAGTAATAAATTTGGTTCTAAGACCAGTTCTCAGTTTAGAAGTCACTCACAGGGTCAGAAAATCTGCCCTGCCCCAAAAGTACTTTTCATTCTGACAAATTGATTAGCATGGTCTATGTTAATTTTTAATCTTTGAAATCAAGCTGCAATTTCATTATGTTCTCATGTCCTCTGCTCCTTCCTACTTCTTCCACGCACACTTTCGATGGCTCTAGCTCAAACGCATGTTCTCTATTCTGTGTTACACTGTTGAAGTCGTCTTCCTTGTTCCCCTGAGAAAGCTCAGCAATGTATAAATGAAGCCTTCTCACTTGACTACAAGTAACACGTTCTCACAATTGACAGGTGATAAAACGTGGGTATCACTATGCCTATATTGCACCCTGTCAGATCTCCACCCACCAAACTCAAGAAGAAAATCAGAGTGTCAGAAGTGACAGCAGGGAAAGGCAAATCAGGTTGCCAGGCCACTGGGAGTGACATTTGTCATGTCCCAGTGGGTGCCAGCTGGTTTAGCATCAATGGCTGCCAGGCCACATAACGATCATCGCCTTGTGAATGCCAGCAGATGAGGCTCCCAGGTCATTAGGAAGGAATACTGTCACTGATGGCAAAGGCCATAAGGGACCTTAAAACATGAAATCCTTTTAAGGAGGTATACGGTTAATTTTTATGAACATCTTACTTTCTGTTCCTAAAAGCATTAACATATTAGATATATAAGCATGTATTATAATCCCAGTGTCTGTATAATTATGTCAAAAATGCTATGGAACTGAATGAGATGCTTAAATATAAAGCAGAGTAAAATTAGTTTAATACATGCAAAAGTTGGGAGAGGGCAATGAAACTTAATTAGCAAAACCTTATGCCTTTCAGAGTTAAAATGTCATCTAAAGGCCCTAGGATCCACTAAACTGAAATCAACTGAAAATATATATGAAAAGTTATATATATATATATATATATATATATATAGATAGATAGATAGATATAGATATATATATCACAAGAGGTTATACAAACTATCAGAGGAATAACAATAAACTATTACAAAACTGCATAATGACATAAGATAGGCAAATGACGAGATCTATATCAAATGCATTCCATACGTAAGAATGGCTATTTTCTCTAAAACTAATCCAGTTATTCAGTAAAATCTTTAAAAATTCCAGAGTATATTCATTATGGAAAAAGTTTAAACGGCTAAATTAACCTTGAGACTAATTGCCTAACAAAAAGAGTAGATGTGGTAACTTATAAAATATTTATTGAGAATGTCTGCCTTCCAGCTGTGTACTTGTTTCTTTGTAGCCTATACAAATCCTCCCAAACAGAAAAGGAAATAGTTCATATTTTTTATTCAACTTTTATGTGAAAAAGTGTGATGAACACTTGATTAAGAAAGTAGTATGAAACAATAGCAAATGTAACATGATATCATACACCACTATGTTACACCACATTTATGTGTGTTTACCTCTGTACTATGTGTAGATAACATTGGGTTCTAAAGGGCTGTAGTAGGCCTGAGCATGGCAAACAGGGTAGATGCTGGCAGGTTTCAGCCCTTTCCTTTCCTCTCCTTTCCTAAACCGTCAGATTACATTGCAGAGCTAGCCACCAAGATCTGTCCCTTTAGTTGTCCACTTGGCTATACCCAGTGCAGTCCTGAGAGAGATCAGCAAGGCCCAACTATCAAAACACCAAGACCCAGCAATCAAAATTCACTATTTTCATTAACCTAATTAACATATACAATCACAATTAGCCAACAAACCCCAGCTCATTGTAACACAGACTACCCCTCCCCCCCCTTGTTTTTTCAAAATTAACACTTGGGAAACTATTTGCCAGACTCAGACTCAGACACAATCTCTCTTTATACCCTGGATGACAGAGCTAATGGATCGAGTTGCATTTGGTTTGTGTTTGTAAATTCTTATTGGACTTTTGCCTGTACCTAATCCAGATTTCTTCACATATGACCTTGACATTATTTTGTAGCTGAAATTTTTATTAATTTTTAATAAAATAGATTTTATTATAATTGCATTTCTGGCTTAACTTTTACTTTTTTGTTATGTTTGCTTGTTGGTCTTAGAGAGAGAGGAGAAGGAGGAGGAAGAGGAAGAGCAGGAGGAGGAGGGGGAGGAGGAAGGAGGAATAGGAGGAGGAGGGGGAGGAAATAGGAGGAGGAGGGGGAGGAGGAATAGGAGGAGGAGGGAGAAGCAGGGGAGAGGAGGGGAAGGAGGAGAGAACATAAAGTTGTATGTGTTGGGACCTAGCTTTGATGGAAGCAATGGGATCTGATAGAAAGTGGAAAGATAACAAGACAGTGAAAGTAGACCTATGTAACAGAATTGTCTGCCTCTTCTCTTTTCTGAACCTATTTTCTATCTTCTCCCCACATTTCCTCCACTTCCTCTGTAGAATTTTGTGATGTTCCTCCTGAGTTATCAAAAAAAAAATTTGGTATTACCTTTAAGAAGTTCCTCCCATGCTAATTAGTATTTGCTTTTTTTTTTTTTATTTTTGCCCACCTAAACATACAAAGTCCAGTACCATCCATCCTTTAAGAACATTAATAACAACCTGTAAATACACAAAGCAGAATCTTAACATCACCTGCCATGGCTTCTCACCCTCTCCCTCCTCTAGTATTTGCTTTCTCATCCCTATGCTATCCAAAATTCTTGTAATGATGCACCCTGTCTGCTCATGTGAACTCCAATAAAGTTGACAGACATATCAAAGTCCACAGACTTTTAAAATAATTTCTCTAGGTGTGTTTTTTTTACCACAATTAAATACTTTAATATAGATCTAATACATGGTGCTGTTTTTAAATGCTCTGAAAATGAGCTTCTCTCTTCTTCTACCATCAGCTCCATGACTGAGGGGTATTCTACGCAAGCTTCCACAATTTTTTTTTCTTATATTTCTGTTCTAATCCACTTGTTGAGTTGCCTTTATAACTTAGGAAATTTTTAGGAGGTAACCATTAAGACATGGGATTCTGACTGAGATAATGATAATTTAAATGACCAAATCAGTTGACAAGACATTTTGGCATGTAAAAGAAATTGTACTGACTAGGAAATTTTCAGATTTCAAAATATGGCTAGTAATAAAAGAATGTCTCTTTTTTCCTGTCTTATGTTTTCCTCATTTCTAGCTATAGGGCAACTTATCAAATAATTATTTACACATTTTACTAATTTGTCTTAGATTTTTAGTTTTTATTTTACAAGATGATTTTGTTAATTATAAAATGTGTAAGTTTTGAAACTGATTAATTGCAATATTTTAGCACCAACATCACATGTACATTGATACTTAAAGATATTGTTAAGTATTAGCACAAACTTGTCATTGATCTATTTTATTATTAATTTTTATGTATAGAAATAAAAATTAGCTTAATGAAACATGATTTTCAGTGTCTGATTTCGACTTTTGGTAGTATAAGAATATTCACTAATCCACGAGGTTCAAAAACATTTTTGTCTGCATTTTTAATTCCTTAACTGTTCTGTGCCTTTTTTATTTATATGGTAATTTACATTTTCACACAGTATTTCAAGCTATTTTTAATTAAAAAAATGTCATTACGCTTAAACTCTTCTCGGAGATTGTTAGACATGATGCTTCTAGGGGACATACTCTTTAAACTATTGCTACAACACCATGTGGGATATCATAATTGAATGTGGGACTAGAGAACATTTTGCAAGAAAATATTTAGTTTGCAACAGTCAGTAGTTAATTCAAAATCAAACATGTAATGCAGAAGAGGTGTTTCCGGCAGAGCTGGGAAGTATTGCATTACAGGACTTGACGGCAATCTACACACACAGCAAGGACATAGAGCACCTTTGTATTGCACGTTGGTGCCGTAGTATACAGTGCCTACTAAGGACGTCAAAGCACCACAACTATGATTGAGACTGTTGTATCCCAACGCTTACAGTATTTTAATGTACATACAAAGCTTACTGTGTTAAAGAAAAAAGAATGCTATAGTTATGGACGGTCAATTAGAAAAGTTTAGGAAATCTCTATAAAGAAGGGAGGAGAAACCAGTAGAAAGGGAAGATGAACTTATACAAGGTGTATAGAGGCACATCTATTGGGAGAGAGCTGTTAACCAGGCACTGTTGTGCTAGGAAACATTTGTGAACCCTCAAAAGACCACGAAGGAGCCCATTCGGATGCAGTCACATTAGGGTCTCTTTATTTAAGCTTGAGCTTGAGCCACATAAGTGTCTCTGATGCAGGAAAATGGGAGGGGGCCCCGAGTCCAGTTTAAGGCAAGTGTTTGTAGAGGCAAGAGGAGGGTATCTACTTTGGAACGTATCTGACTGGGAGGCCTTTCGGGACTCTAACAGAATTGGCTGGTGCTGGGAGTAAAACCATAAACTTCTGTTTTTCTCCTGATCTGTGGTTGTTAGGAAGTGAATTATCAGAACAGACTTGTAACTTGGAAGTGTAGATTTGTTGGGGAATAACCTGGAAACTGGTGCTAGACATAGGCCTAAATGGGAGGTAACCAGGGAACTCGTGCTAGGTGCCAGCTCGTTAGTTAAGTCAAGATCAAGGAACCTTAGGTCAGGTTCCCTACGATGAAGTCTGAACCCAAAAGTTCTAGTCTCTCAGTACCACAAAACTTTGTCTTTTGAGATTTGACAAAATAGGTGTGGAAAGTGTTCGGCTTGGATGACGTGATCCTTTGGCCTGTATTAGGACAAAACAAATGGACAGGGAAGAATAATTGCTGACATTTGTTACCTTTGATAAATTCAGTGCTAAGTAAAAGACATTCTTCAAGCCTCAGTCATTAGCATATGTGCATCATATAAGTTAAAGCAAATTTATTTGGTCTCAGTTTTCCCTTTATGTCAGACCCACTCTGTCTGGTTCACCATTAACCTAACACTACATTTTACAAACTTTCCTGGTTCATTTCTAACAAGCAGTGGAAAGCAAGCTAAAGATTGCTTTTTGAATGTTTTCTGTTTGAAGATTTGTATCAGACTCTCCAAGAATCCATCAAGTCTTCTAAATCCCTGAGTTCCTGTCTGCTTTATTGTTTCACTCAGTCCATGACAAGGTTAATTCATTTTTGATCTCTAGAAGTATATATGGCCTGGCATTTCCTTTACATCAAACCAAAAGCAAACAACATGTGATAATTTCAAAGATTATATGTTAAAACTTCAATCCCTTTTGGTAACTGACTAATGACAAATTATATGTGTATGCAAATTCTATCAATGTATCAGAAAATACCGGTTATTTCAACGTTAAGGACCAAAAAATAATGATACTATGAAAAGTCACTACCTATTTTCTTTGGTTTACAGTTTTAGTTTTCTTTGTATATGTCTTTAGCAAGAAACCTGCACCATCATATTTTGGGTGTTTTACGCAGAATGCTAACTCTAACAGAGTTAGATTCAGAATCTTTTCCTTTAAAATAGTTTACTTATTTTACTCTACCTTTCCATTGCAAGGAAAAAACACATGAAAGAAACCAAGGCAGAGAGCTCTGTTTTGCCTGCCTCTAGTTTGCTTTACTAGCAGTTGGTTTCTGGTAGATCTTTATTAAGCTTCGATCATATACTGTTTTGTATGGAACATGTAGTTTGTTCACCATTTATCTTTTCCCTTCTTGTGTTAGAAACATTTCTTCAGAGCAGCATTATGAGAGATGGTAGACTAACCATAAGCACAGAGAAAAAAAGATTGCGTCTTTAGTAGCTATAACCTCGGGATGGATAAACACATTTCTCCTAGTATGGTCAGGTGGTTCACATAAGAGTGAGTTATTGCAATGGAGCAGGTCGCATTCTTCAACACACTCCAGTTTCCTCTCTAAGTGAGATGCTTCTGAAGGCATAAATGAGCATCTCATTCCTTAGTTTGTTTTTTTTTTTAACCTTTGGTTAACTTATTTTGTTTTTTTTTTTTTTTTGTTTTTTTTTTTTTTAATTACAATCCATCACTTCAGTTAAAATACAGGTGCAATGGTCAAGATTTCTGTGTTTGGTTCCATTGATAAGACAATTACATTCAGAAAGCACCAAGTCTTTTAGAATTAAGGCTACTTTCCAAATATAGTCTTCCGGGAAAAGACCAAGCAATAAAATAATGAAAATCCTTGAGGACTGTGGCTGTGAAGGAATCCTTCCTCCAGCATGCACACCTCTCACTCTCTACTGACAGGCTGAAGAATTTTTGCAGAGAATTCAAATGTCTTGTTTACAAGGAAATCATATTTAAGAAAGACTTGGAAATATACAAACATAAACCCTATGAAATCCATCAGCAATTATAGTACTCAAGTTTTTTCTTGAAGAAATATATTTAGGATTCATAGTTAAGAATTCTGAAAATTCATATTTAGTTTTTTTCCATTTTATTTTTCTTGGACATTTTATGTACTTACATTTCAAAAGTTTTATTGTTGTTTCTTTTGTGAAGGTGGGGATTCTCAGAGCTCATATTCTGACCTGCTGACAATATCAGGTCATGTGCTTTGGAAGTGTCATTCTGATTACTGTTTTTTCTATGCAACTTTGCTTGGTATTATCATTTTCATATATATATATATTACATTGCTAATATAGACTCTGCCCATATATTTATCTTACATGTAAGAGTTTATATTTAATTTACCTACTTATAGTGTATCTACCATTTATCATGCTTTTTCTTTTATGATTATGTCTGATTTTTTTAATTCTTATGAAAGAGAAGTTATTTAATTTACAAACAGATGATATTTTCTGTAAATTCATGAATTAAATTCCATAGTTTCAAGATACACAGTGTACTTTGCAATTGATTGCAAAATTAGGATTTTGTTTCATTTTGGTGAGGATTATTTGAAGGTATTTTGAGTAAATTTATCAAAGAGAAGGATGTATTGGATAATATAGAGGAACTCCTATACTTGGCTGGAAGAGTAAATTTCTATGTAATGAAACTAAGTAGAAATCAATGTAGACAAACTACAGAAAGAGATTCACATTAGAACCCGGCCACATGCTCAGCTGCATAGAATGAGCTCCTTCCCTCAATATCTGGCATACTGCCTATTGTTATTTTCTCACTTCTGGTTTTCCATGGTATTTGACAAGTTTATCATTATGGTATGAGTGTTCTTAACTCACTACACTAACTAATGTAAAGAAATACCTATTCCTCTTTTTCCAAATGTTCTACATGCTTAATATATTTTTACATATTATTTAATTTATACAAATAGTTGTTATTTTCTCTTTCCCTCCTGGTTATTTAAAAAAAATCTTAAAAAATGTAATATGTATCAACATCAGTATCTCATTTTCTTCAGGCACAAAGCAATAAAGACAAGGCACCAGGATAAAGGGACATCAAATAAATAATTCCTTTCTTCTCTGCTACAGTTAAATTTCTCAAGAAGCTTACTAATAGCCATTGTTTCTGATCTCAATCCAGCCCCTTTTCCTCAATCTGTTTTTACCTGAAGAACTGTTTTTCTATTTGATTGAATTAAGATTATCCTTTCTCTTTTAGTGTGGATTTAAATCATGAAGAATAAAGAGTTTGGTTTTTAGCACGCAGGTCAAGATGCTCCATAGCTATCTATAATTACAACTTCAAATGACCTGATGCCCTGTTCTTGCCTCCAAAGAAAAGCAGTAGGTGTACAAATGCATCCTTTTCTCCCTCTCCAATAAACATTTTTATATCTATTTATTTAAAGATTACAACTATTTTGAAAATATGGATTTTTTAATACCCTATGTTGGTCCAATGTTCTCATCAAATTTTTAGCAGTTTTAACTCAATGATCCACATCGGTAAAACAACAAAATTTAAACAAAATGAAAACCAAAACAAACAAACAAACAAACAAAAAACCACAACACTCTTTAAGTGTTTAGAGCAACCGTGTCATCATGAACTACAAAGAGTCTGAGAACTCAGCCAGCATTCACTATTTCTTTCTTTAGAAGAAAAATTGAATCGCAGATACCTCAGGTCTTCCTGTGGACCAAGCTGCTTTGAACTAAACAAAAACAGAATTTCTTCTCTCTACATTTGTATCTCCTTCCCTATTTTAATTCATGTTGCTGAAAATATGACAAAATTATTTAACTCACCATATGGTTGATCAGTAGATTTAAATAGTTAATCATAGAGTCATAAGAAATCTAAAATCACTGATAAAGCTTTTAAGCTGATTTTGTTCAAAGAAAAAACATCAAGGAATTTTAAAAAGCAACATTAATTACTGTGCCACAAAATCTGGACTCAATTCCTATCATTGCAAAATGAAGAGTTCTAAATTTTTCAACTAATAGAATTCATTGAACTCAAGTTTTATCTATAAGAACTGTACAACATGGTTGCAAGTCAAATCTTTTAAAAAGTGTCATTGTTCGTAAGTATTTACTCAAACATTATATAATTTTTGATAAATATTATTTTCTGATATATCTGCTGTACTGGAACTGACTCTGACCTTTAGGGGAAAATGTCATAGAATGTTATAAAGTAAACATTAAATGGGCTAGCATCTTTATTTAAAATGCACTCAATTAAACCATATTAGCTATCCTATATAGAAAATTAATCTTCTAAATCCTTCTGATAAGTCCTAATCACAATTTATAGATTGCTTTTCTTTGTCCTTTAGGGCTCTCTCACTCTTCTTCAATGTAAGCATGAAGAGTGATTGTTAGCATGTGATTGTTGCTTGTTGGTTTTAACTGAGCCCCTGCATTTAAACCAAAGGGCTACAAAGACACTCTGCTTTTGTAGCAAGTATTTACTTCTGCTGACAGTCAGTCAGCCCACAGCTACTACTAAGCAGACCTCACTAGGATGTCTCTGGAGGAATCTCTTCTCTTTTGTATGGAACAAAGCTATTTCAGTGACATTCATTACAATCTTAGATTCAATGTCAAGTTTCAATTAAATACCTTGCCTCGGGGACTGTCATATGACTCAATTCTACTATAGGTAATTTTAAAGATGTTACATGGGGGAATGGGAAAGAAAATTCTTCACTTTCCTCACATTTCAGCCACAATTTTTTTCTCTTCCCCCTGGGCTATACAGTTTTAGATCATAACAGCGGTAGCTTTCAATTAGGTTCAATGAAGAAACCGTGGGCTTGGATAATGAAGAGGAAAATAAATATGAATCTATTGTTTATGTAACATTGCTAGAAGCATTAATTTTGAAATGCTTAACTTCCATTTTTGTTTGCTGAAAATAAATTAATTACAAATGCAATTCATTTTATATTTCTATGATTTATAAATGCAATATTCTATTAAATAACAGAATGCTTTTGATTTAATAGTTACAAAAATCAATGATGGAAGAATGTTACACATATAAATGTTTTTACAATGGTAGTCTGTTTCTGTAACCATAAAAATTTTGTATTATCCATCTCTTCGTAGCTTGACATACTTTACCTCACTTTTAAGTTACAAGTATTAATGAGAAGTAGTGAAGTACATTTAATTTTTATTGAATTTTATTTGTGGTCAAATATTTATTTTGAGAAACTTGGTAATGAGCAAAGAGGAAATCTCTGATTTAACACTTGTTTGGGTGCGAAAATGAAGAGAAGTAAGCAGAAATGAAGTGGACAGTGAAAGCATTAAAATGCTTCAAGTGAATGGACACATTGTAACAAAACCCCTTACTGTGCACAATCAGTATATACAAAAGAAGAAATTTAATTGATTTCATTAAATATGCATGCTTTCTTTCTTTTTATTTAACTAAGGTAAGTGTACATGTCTTAAGTTTTGATTTTTGTCTGCAATACATTCATAATAAATTTAGTGCATTTAATCCATAATAAAATGTTTTTATATACACTCTTTTCTTGTAAAATAATGTCGGTGTCACCTTGCCAGGAGCACAGCAGTGATATTTCTGTAAGACGAATCAAGATTTTTCTCATTAGATATTTCACCAGATTAATTTCCATTACATCACTGACAAAACAGAAGTCTCATTAAAACTGTGATAACGGAATGTTAGTTATAAAAGAAGACTCAGGCCACACGCTGACATCTAGCTGAACCGATTTGCCATTCACCCTGCTTGTCACCGGTCAGTCGAATGCTATGTCGTTATTCAAGGTGTTTTGAAACTCAGTTGTGTCCCTTACTGACGCACTGAGTGCACATTTCCATTAAGTTATTCTCAGTCAGTCACACAACGTTCCAGAGACTAGATGTTAATTATCTGTTGCTACAGTTTGGCTCATAGCAACTTTTGACAAGAATGAGAATACCATCCAAGTATGAGAAGCTAATTACCACAGTCAATGTCCTGTGGGTAAATCAGATGAAAACAAGTGTATGTGATGCTACAGGAAAGTTGCAACCTCTTTCATTACAGTAAGCTAGTCTGGTAGGACAGATATTGATTAATTAAAGATATCTCTATAAAAATCTTCTGCAGAGCCTAAAAGGAAAAGGACCTAATTTCCCTTCAAGTCACTCACCAGAATATAAATGGAACATGATTCATAAAAGATAATTTATCTTCCCAAAGTAAAATTATATCTAAACAGGTTGAAATATTTGTTGTGTCTTTTTCATATATTTTGGCAAAGATATATAAAATTTAAACATATTTTTCATAATTCTGCCAACATATTTAAAGCTATACCTAAGCACTGATAAGATGACTATTTTTGGGGATATATCATATTATTATACATGTTCTAAACAATCGGTTAAAAATATTTTGTTATCTTTTAGTTCCTAATGACTTTCACAAAATTTTAGACTTACTTTTATCAGACAGTTATATTATAATACGGTCGCAACTAAATACATAAAAAATATGTATGAGTCTCTGGTTCTCTATGTTATACACATATGCTCATGAGTACACATATATATTTATATCCACATACAATGCTTACATGAAAACTATAATATCATTTTTATTCAAAAATCACTAAAGCAGACAATTTTCATTGAAAATGATATCGGGCAAGAAAAACCCAACAATATACTAATTGAAGATTGATCAAATAAATGATTTTGAAAATAAGAGATATATTATTTCATAGGAGAGTAATTTTGAAATGTTTTAAAGAAAGAAAATCATTACAATTTAGAATTAATACAAATGCTAATAGAGTGAAAGTAAAAGTCATATAACTGAGGGCATTTTAATAATCACACAGGGAAAAATCATTAAGAATTTAAAATATAGGCAGATAACTTCATAGCATTCCACACGCTTTCTACTTTAAATATCCACAGCAAGACCAAGAATAATAGTGATACAATACACACATGTGCCTTATGAGGCATAACCTGATGTCCTGCTCCTACTGCTCACTAGGAAAATAGAAAATTATAAAGGGACATGGTTACTTTCACTCAACATTGCAAGTCAAGTTTGGAAGCACAATGCTTCTCAGAATAGTTCCTCCTTTTTGATTACTCTCATAGCCTTTGTTGGGATATAAATTCTTCATCGAGAATTTAAAATTAGGATTTAGGTTCTTAAGGTTTTTTTTTTTTTTTTTTTTTTTTTTTTTTTTTTTTTTTTCTGTTTTCATTTCTGTTGCTGTGATAAAGCACTGGGACCAAAAGCAACGTAGGTGTTTAGCTTACACTTCCGGGTCACGGTCATCACCGAGGGAAGTAAAGACAGAAATGCAATGCAGGAACTTTAAGGCAGGTTGACTGACTATTCCACTCAGCATGATTTCTAAATGAAATCGCATTTCACAGGTAAAAATATGAAAACAAGAATCATGGAAGATGCTGTTTGGGGCTGGCTCACAAAGACTTTTACTTAGCCCAAAACCATTCTCGAGGGGAATATCGCTGCTTATAGAAGGCTGATCCCTCTTATAACAGTTACCAAACAAGGCAATTCCCCCAGAGACATTCCAGGCGTGCACACAGGTGAATCTGATCTAGCTGGTTCCTCAGTGGAAGGTCTCTTCTCAAATTAGTTTTTGACTGTGTCAGGTTGACAGCTAAAGATAACCACATTAGTGTATTTTAAATTGTTACTGTCTCATTTGTCCATGGGACAGGCATTGTACAAAATTTCTTTTGATGCGTCAGTTTTCTACTTCCTCTAAGTATTTAGCAAGATTCCTATTTATTTGTAAGAAAGAACCAGGGGTGCTGGAGAACATTCCATTTGCTATTGAGAGAAAGACTTCAGGTTGAATGACTCATTTGCTTTGAATGTCTGATAATTTGCAACTGTTGAATTTAGCTAAAATTACATTTTTACCAACAAATCTAGTTAATATACTAACTCTTCATTTTAGTATAAATACAAATACATCCTTGGAACAGGACACTCAAATTCAGATTATTTACATTGTCCTTTTGATTATAGCACTCAGGAGAAAGAGGACAGCAGATCACAAGGAGTTGTAGGCCAGGAAGAAATACACAGTGACACATCCTTAGGATTAGATAGATAGATAGATAGATAGATAGATAGATAGATAGATAGATAGATAGATAGATAGATAGATAGAAATATACAAATTAAAAAAAATAGTTTTTTTTTTCGGAGCTGGGGACCGAACTCAGGGCCTTGTGCTAAGCGCTCTACCACTGAGCTAAATCCCCAACCGTTTAATGTCCTTTGTAAACTGACTGTCTTTGTAAAATTACATTTAGAACTATGTTAGAGTTATAGATGTTAATTTTTCATAGAGTTACCTATTGATATCTTTAATTCAGTGTATATATAGTCAGCTGATTAGCCTAATCCAACAATTCTTGCAAGTTTTAGTTTGATACAATGTACTCTTTATTTCAGAATTCCTAAATATATTTTGGGGTATAGCTTAGTTTATGCCTTTGGCATGCATACACATGCTTCTAAGGGTGCAAGTCTATATGCATGTATTTACATTAAGGTCAGAGAACAACTCTGAGGATCATTCTCAGGAATGCTTCCCACCTCCCCTTAAATAGCAACTCCCATTGCTCTGGAGATCACCAGCTGGGTGAGATGGGATGTGCAGCAAACTCCAAGGATTTTCTTGTCTTTGCTTTACTAGTACTGGGATTCTAAATTTACAGTTTGTAAAGTCTTTTTTTTTTTCTAAATTTAAACCACCATACAGTTTTAAAATGTGGGTTCATAGGGTTGAATTTAAAGACAGGTTGTAAGATAGATGCGTTTTACTGCAGTCATTCTGCCAGATGTGCAATGATCATTATAATTTACTATAATGTTCATACATTATTTATTTTTATATTTATATTTTTGTTGTTAAAAATTACAAGTCATCCCATTACTAATTCTAACCAATTTCCAAGAAGTTATCATTTTATACAATATAAACAAATTGTCACTTCTGTTTCATTAAGATCTGACTTGTATTTATGTAAAGACTGTGTTTAGGTTGAATGTTTTAACAGATAAGAACTGAATTTGTATATATATCTCCTAGATATATTTTATCATTCATGTGGCCATAGTTTTAATGGTTACTATTATAAAGCTATTTTTATCTTAGTTAATTCAAACTCCAAATAAACTATCTAATTCCCAAAGAGCAGGTCCTATAGGCTCCAGATTACTACTCCCAATACATCTTATGAGATATGCTCACAGGGTTGTTTTATATAACAACCCTAGTTTTTCAGTTTACTTAAGTGTTTCAAAATACACTTGGAATTAAAAAGTAAATTATGTATGAATTACTACAAAAACATTGATAATTTAATAATTTTTATTAAACTTATTTCACTCTTCTTATTAAACTTGAAAGCTGTGACCTATCCGTAAATTCCATGTCCATTAAGTTAATTAAAGCATGGAAAAAGCAAAGGTGAAGATGGCATGCATGTAAATTGCTTATTGTAAGTTTAAATTAATGGGTGAAGTTAGAAGTGCCCAATCGTTAAAAATTAATGCAGATCTGTCCTTTGCCAATAAATAGGTAAGTCATAATTTATCAGGTTTATACAAAGTCAGTAATTTAAAATTTAATGATAATTTTAATACAGTGTATTCTTTTGGACTTGGAAAATGAGTTAGTTTAACATATGACTATATGTTATAGGTTTTACAGCTTGCCTCCAATAACGATGAATTCCTCACCCATGCATTAAGCCAATAAAAGTGGTTAAGGATAATTTTCAGATGTTGTGGCCATGTGCATCCTATATTCCAGCTGTCTTAGGTTTATTGGACATGGGCATGTACACATTTTCATAATTTTCTAAACAAAGGAATGCAGTGGTTATTTACATATCATGTTCATGTTTTTAAGATATAATGGAAACATGAATGTCAGCATTATAGCTTGAACAATATACAGATACTGTGCTATTTTATAGAGGAGCCAATGCATTCATGGATTTTAGTGTCTCCAAGGGACCTGGATATTATTTCTCAATGGGAACAAGATGGATAGATTTGTTTTATTAAATAGTTTTGATTTTGTATTAATAGAAATCACTCATATTTGACACTTTACAATATTTTCTGCATTCTTAACATATATATGCATGCTTAAGATACTATTTCACGCAAAAGCACAACTGCCTTTATAAAATAACTTGCAATATATGAAAGTTGAATAAAATAGAGCTGGTTGAAAAGTATACTAAAATTTGTTATCTAATTAAAATCACAATCTTTAAAAAATATGTAGGTACGAAATAGAAGGGAGAAAATCATATCAATTTTAGAGCTAAAATCTATTCAAATTTTGCCTTCAATATTTACATTTTCAGGTACTTCCATGTACATAATGAGTACATCTTCATTGCTTGTATTTTCAGTCTTAATTTCTAATATCAATAAACACTAGGGTGATGGCATTAGAATACAAATTTCTATTATCGATGTTTTCTCATTCAAATTTAATCTCTAGTTTTATTCGCATTCTCATTTTCATGATAAGCATGGAAAGAATCCCTAACATTAAGTCATCCTTCGATCATCCCCCTTCTGGATAATAAGTTACTTTCAAATGACCTCTAAACACTAAACAATTTTGAATCCTCTCCTTCCAAGCAATCAACTGAGTTCTATTTCAATGTTATGATCTACACAGGCCAAACGGTCCAAAATTGAACATACATTTGGACAAAATAAGCATTGCTTCTTATGGGTTCCATTATTATATGGTCAAATACATTCTGAAAACACTAAAGGCCTATCTCCAGTAACATATTACACATATTTTGTAATCATGTATCCTTCTTTCACAGTCTAATGAAGCTACATGTCATGCCATTTCTTCCTGCTGGGAACAAGGCAATACTTCTCAGCAAATCCATATGGTGACTGTAGGCTCTGCCTGCCACAGTTATTTGGTAGCCCTTCAAGCAAAGCTGATTTTACTTAAGAGTGGTGCAAAAATTCTAATATAAATATGATAGTGATTTAAATATGCCACACAGAATCACACAGGACTCTTTTGATCAAATATCAAAATTATATCAGGAAAAGAGAAAAAAATAGCCCAGTGAGTTTGCTTATATTTAAAGTACAATTAAGTAACTGAACGGAATAAAAATTCACATGAATGTAAATACAGTATAACATAATAATGATATTATAGTTTTGTAAACTTTGTTATTGTCTATCACGTGCCCTGCATTATTTATAAATAAAACTTTATCATAGGGTATATACAAGATAAATATAGCAAAACTATTCACAGTTTTGGGTATTCATTGGTAGCAAGTATCATGGATGTGTAATCTCTCAGGAGGAATAGGTTATTTACTGTTTATATTAGTGTGTTTACCTTTTATCATAAAGAACATTGAAATGATATATTTACATGCAAATATCTACTTGTTTATAATTTATGTTCCCTTCTGTCAGCTAATCTTGTGTGCTTGAGATTACTTGAAACATTGTACAGTTTCAACATCACTGAAATGTTATATTTATGTGTTATGGATGAATTATTTGTATTGTTTTGTGGTAATTATATACAATTTAATTTGCAGTGTGTCTGTGTATTTCCCAGTAATTATGAAGAATTAGATCATTTCTTCTAGTAGTCATTATTTGTAGATTTTGTTAAAAAGAGAGACCCTCTTCCATGTTGTCATGTCCATTGATATTGCCCTTGTTCTAGTAATTTAAACGCAGACTACTTTTTTTTTAATTTTATTTTTCTTGGATATTTATGTATTTGAATTTCAAATGTTATCTCCTTTACCTCCCTCTTCCTTACCCCCTCTCCCTGTTTCTATGAAGATGCCCCCACTCTCACCTACCCTTCCAAACTTAATGCTCTGGCATTATGTTACATTGGGGAAATGAGCCTTCATAGGACTGAGGAATTTTCTTCCCAATCATGTTGAACAAGGCTATTCTCTGCTACATATGTGACTGGAGTCATGGGTTCCTCCACGTGTACTCCTTGATTGGTGGTGCAGTCTTGGAGAGCTCTGGTGGGGTCTGGTTGGTTGATTTTGTTTTTCGTTTTATGGGATTGCAAACCCCTTCAGCTCCTTCAGTCTTTCTCTAACTCTTCCAGTGGGGAACCTGTGCACAATCCAATGGTTGACTGTAAGCATCCTCATCTGTATCAGTAAAGCTCTGGCTGAGCCTTTCAGGAGACATCCACTTCTGGCTCCTGTCAGCAAGAACTTATGCCATCAGCAATAGCGACTTGCTTTGGTGACTGCATATAGGATGGATCTGCAGATGGGGCAGTCTCTGGATGACCTTTCCTTCAGTCCCTGCTCCACTCTTTGTCTGGGTTTTTCCTCCTGTGAGTATTTTATTCTTCCTTCTAAGAAGAACTGAAACATCCTCTCTTTGCTAGTCCTTCTTCTTGAGCTTCATATGATCTCTAAATTTTTTCTTAGGTATTCGAAGCTTTGGAGCTAATATTCATGTCTTAGTTAGGGTCTTGCTGCTGTGAACAGACACCATGATCAATGTAAGTTTTATAAAGGACAACATTTAATTGGGGCTGGCTTACACGTTCAGAGGGTCAGTCCATTATCATCAAAGCAGGAACATGGCAGCATCCAGGTAGGAATGGTGCAGGAGAAGCTGAGTTCTACATCTTCACCCAAAGGAAACCAGGAACAGCCTGAGCATTCCTAGGCAGCTACAAGGAGGGTCTCCAAGCCTACCCCCACAATGACACACTTCCTCCAACAAGGCCACATGTTCTAATCATGACACCCCTTGGGTCAAGCATATGCAAACCATCACATTCCACTCCCTGGCCTCCATAGGCTTGTTTAAACATTTGAGTCTATGGAGGTCATACCAAAACATAGTATAATAAAAAAGTAATTTAGTTCAACTTCCAAACTCCCCATAGTCTATAGCTGTATCAACAATGTTAAAAGTCCAAAGGTCAAAGTCTCTTCCTAGATCCATATAATCACTTAACTGCAATCCCCGAATTAAGACAGGCAACTAGATGGGCAAATTTCAAACTCTGCCATCCCCATGTCTGATGTCAAAATGGTCTTCAGATCTTCAAATTCTTTTTCATCCTTGTTGACTACAACAGATTTCTTTCTCCTGAGCTGGTTCCACTCCCTGTCACCAGCTTTCCTCAGTAGATAGCCCATGACTCTGGCATCTTTAACATCTTTGGGTCTCCAAGGCAGCTTCAATGTTACAGCTTATTTCAATGTCTGGAATCCACACGTGATCCTCCAAAGGGCTGACTTCACTTCTCCAGCTCTGCCCTCTGTAACAGTTGAACTTCAGGTTGATCCACACTAAACTGTGGCTGTTGTTCTTGGTGATCATCCCATGGCACTGGCATCTCCAATTCACTGGGATCTTTCCTTGCATCTAGGCTTCTCTTCATAGCGTCACGCTCCTTTGCCTGACCCCTTCAGTCCTGGGCCATCAATTGCAACTGAGGGTGCACCTTCACCAATGGCCTTCCAGGGCCTCTCACAGTGCCCAGCCTCAGTTCCTCTTCATGACCCTTTCATGCCTTCAAAACCAGTACCACCTGAGTGAGTCTTACAAAGTATCAAGTCCAGCCACAGCACGATGTACAATCTTGGCATCTCTGGAACACAACTCTTAAAAAAACACTTTCCAGAAGATATCACCTCAGTGATGCTGATCTCTTTCTTAGCTCCAGGTAACCAGCATCAGTTGTCCCAGTAGTCTCCTTCTCCTCTTGAATAAAAAGCCAGGGACACATGGCTGAAGCTGCTGAGTTCTGCTGCTTGCAATGACTGGAACTTGCCCCCCTTGTTCCATTACATTATCACTAGCTTCCTCTTTTCCAACTCCTTCACTGCCTAAACTTGGCTGTCCTGGATCTTTCTCTGTAGATTGACCTTGAATTTAGAGATCTGAATGCCTGTCTCCTGGGCTTAAAGGTTTGTATTAAATTGCCTGGAGCTAACGTAGCTGGGTGGGATCTTGTCCCAAGGACATTATTTCCTTAATTCAATTTAATATCCTTGAACACAGGATTAAGCTCCATTTCACTTCCTGGTATCCCTTTAATACTTGAACCATATATTTTGTATTTTTCCTTTCTCAGCTTCCCCTTTTTCATTAAAATGCTCTTTATGAGATTTAACCAGAGAACATAATCTATGATGGGCATTTCTGAGACTTCCTTTGTCAATTTAATTAATCTGAGTCTTTTCACCTGTGCCTCAGGCAGACTTTTCAATCAAGTGCAAAAAGTAGTCACATTCTTCATCAAAATACAACAAAACCAGTCTTTACAGCACATGCGAAAATTCTTCTCCTCTGAAACCTCTTGGGCCAGGCCTGCATAATACAAATCCCTCTCAGTAGCAAAGACTTCTGCATTCCTACTAAAATAGCCCATTAAGCCCCATTTAAAGCGTTCCACTGCTTTTCAAATCCAAAGTCGCAAAATATACATCCTTCCAACCAAAAGATGGTCAGACCTTTCACAGCAATACTCTAGTCCCTGGTAGCAATTTGATCTTAGCCATTCTTATGGCTCTGAGGTGGTATATCAGAATTGTTTTGATGTGCCCCCACGCCATGACAAAGGATGGTAAACATTCCCTTAGGTGCCTCTTAGCCATTTGTCATTCCTCAGTGGAGAATTCTATGTTTAGCTCTTACTCGATATTTTTAATAGGATTATTTGATTATCTGGAGTCTAAGGTCTTGAGTTTTTTTGTATATATTAGGTATTAGCTCTCTATCAGATGTAGGAATGGTAAAGACCTTTTTTTCAATCTGTTGACTGCTGTTTTTGCTTGTTGACCGTATTGTTTGCCTTAGAGAAGCTTTGCAATTTTATGAGGTCCTTTGCTGATTCTTGATCTTAGAGAATAAGCCTCTAGTGTTCTGTTGAGGAAATTTTCCCCTGTGCCTATGTTTTTGAGGCTCTCTCCTATTTTCTCTTATATTAGTTTCAGTGTATTTGGAATTATGTGGAAGTCTTTCTTTCACTTGGACTTGAGCTTTGTACAAGGAGATAAGAATGGCTCCATTTTCATTCTTCTACATGCTGACATCCAGTTGAAACAGCATCATTTTCAAAAATGCTGTCCTTTTACCATTGGATTATTTTAGCTCCTTTGTCAAAATTCAAGTGACCAAAGGGTTCATTTCTGGGTCTTCAGTTCTATTCCATTGATCTACCTGCCTCTCTCTGTACCAATACCATACAGTTTTAATTCATTTATTTATTTATTTATTTATTTATTTATTTATTTATTTATTTATTTATTTATTTATTTATTCATTTATTTATTTATTTATTATCACAACAGCTCTGTAATACAGCTTTAGGTCAGGGATGATGATTACCCCAGAAGTTCCTTTATTGTTAAGGATAGCTTTCACTATACTGGGTTTTTTTTTTCTTTCTTACTCCAAGTGAATTTGCAAATATCTCTTTCTAACTTTATGAAGAATTAAGTTGAAATTTTCATGAGGAAAGCATTGAATCTGTAGATTGCTTTTGGCAAGGTCAGCATTTTTACAATATTAAACCTGCCAATCCATGAGCATGCAAGTTCTTTCCATCTTCTGGGACCTTCTTCAGTTTCTTTCTTCATTGACTTGAAATTCTTGTCAAGCAGATCTTTCACTTGCTTGGGTAGACTCACACCAAGGTATTTTATATTATTTTTGACTATTATGAAGGCTGTGATTTTTCTAATTTCCTCCTCAGGCTGTTTGTCCTTTCAGTAGAGGAAGGCTATTAATTTGTTTGAATGAATTTTATATCCTACCACTTTACTGAAGTTGTTTTTCAGTTGTAGGAGTTCTCTGGTGGGATTTTTGGGGGTCACTGAAGTATACTATCATATCTCCTGAAAATAGTGACATTTTGATTTCTTCCTTTCCTATTTGTATTCTTTGACCTCTTTTTGTTGACTGCTATGGCTAAGACTTCAAGTACTATATTGAGTAGGTATGGTGATGTGGAACCACAGGAAATATCCACAAGCTACACCCCTCCCCTAAGAAAAATTCCCCTGCCAGAAATTCCACCAGTTATACCTCCCCGACCCATTTGTGGTTTTATGATCTAGTTACACCCTGTCCTCGTGGTCCTATGACCAACAGGTGGTAGTATCATGACTGGCAGGACTGGCAGGGACTTTCCATCTCCCAAAACCATAGTATTGCTCCAGGCATCAAAGACAAGGTGACCAAGATGTGGACCAATGAAGTTAAAGCGCAAATGGTTCCAACGAATCCTTGTGTGCCTCGATGTACCCATCCCCATTCCTGTGGCTTTTGTGGTTTTTGTGCTTAAAAGTAGTCTGTATCTGTAGGACAGCATTCTTCTTCTCCTTCTCCCGCTTGAAGGCTGAGGAAACCTTTTGTGCCAGAATAAACCTCTGGCTGATTGTATCGAATCTCAGCTCTGGTGGTCTTTGGGGACATGCGGATATTTGGTGGTGGTCCTTCGGGTCCAATAGTGAGAGGGTACAGCCTTATCTAGTCCCTGATTTTAGTGGGATTGCTTCAAATTTCTTTTCTTGGACAGGCAATTGAGAGAATGTGGGTTTCACATATGTGTTGTATGCTTAGGAAGGCCAGTGCTCCTGGCAGAGCGGCTCTCTACAAGTAGGTTTTGTGTCTGAGGGCTGTGGAACAGTCCTGTCTCTGGGAACAGTTGGAGATTGTAAGGGTCCGGTTCCCATGACACTTTGAGGTTCCTGAATCCTGTGCACTCCTGGAGGGTCTGTCTTTGGACAGTCAGTAGAGTGAAAGTGGGGTCCTATCTGTGGGCTTAGGAGGGAGAGTGCCCTAGTAGACGAACTCTGAAGGCAGGCTTTATTTTGGAGGGCTCTGGGATAGCCCCAGTTCTGGGAGCAGCTATATCAGACATCTTGGTATCCTTAGGGTTATGTTACAATAGATTTAGGAGCTGTGATGTTGCTATACCTTGAGCTGAGCTTTTTATGAGAACTTCCATGTGATATACTTACATGTGATATAAAGTTAATATTTATAATTTCGAGAGGAATGGGGCTGGTCTAGCAATATGTTAATAATAGGTTCTTTACAAGGTCTATGACTACAGTACTCACTGGATGCTGGCTAAGTTTCCATAATTGAGATTTCCTTCATATTTAATGGGCAGAATGTGTAATTTAACAGCTATTGATCACCCCTGACATATGAAAGGATATTAGCCTCCACGAGGAACAAGTTCCTTTATTGTCTGCCCAATGCAGAGAAGTTAGTCTTGGAACCATATATACACCAACAAAAATTCACTCAGCAGACAGTACATACAGACACACACACACACACACACACACACACACACTCACAATCACACACACACACTGACACACTCACAATCACACACACATACAGACACACACACTCACAATCACACTCACAATCACACACACAGACACATACACACACAGACACATACATATAGACACACAAACACATATACACAGACATACATATACATATACACTCACATATATATACATAATAATCATGAAAAAAGAGCCTGTCACCTTGAGGGTAGGTAGCATGGAAAAAGTTCAAGGAACGGTATCTGGAGAGTTTGGACACAGAAAAGGGAAAGGAGAGTGATATAACTCTATTTCAGTCAAACGCTTTGTAAAAATGAATCAAGTAAGAATGTAAGGACACGTTTCTCTCATTCGTGAAAGAAGACATACACATTTTTCATTAATCATTTTATTCATTTACATTTCAAATGATACCCCACTTCCTGTTTATCTCTCCACCAACCACCCCATCCCATCCTGCCTCTTCCCCCTCCCCTTTGGATCTATGGGGGTGCTCCTTCACTTCTTTACCCACTCCCTCCTCACACCTATAGCATGGGGCATCAACCCTCCCTTCCTTCCCATTGATGTCAGATAAAGCCATCCTCTGCTACATATGCATTTGGAGTCCTGGCTCCCTCCATGAATACTCTTTGGATGATGGTTTAGTTTCTGAAAGCTGTGGGTGGTCCAGTTCATCGATATGGCTTTTCTTATGGGTTGCATTCCCCTTCAGCTCCTTCAGTCCTTCCCCTAGCTCTTTCCTTGAGGTCCCTGGGCTCAGTCTGATGGTTGGCTGTAATTTTATCGATATATGACTTTAAAAAATGTAGTTATCTTTCTCCTCGAGAAGTCATTTCAACACATGCTATTTTCATCATTACACGGTCTACATCTACCTATACAACCTTTAATTTCTATTATTATTACTGTCTTTTCATGAGAAACTCAGTTCTCTGAAGTGATTTTTTTTCCTAATTTTAAGTAAAACCGAATGGCAAAAACAGTCAATTATAGACATAAAAGCATATACATCTTGGATCCAAATCTTACTAAAAAGTCCCACAGTTTAGTATTTTGTCCATTTTTAACTAAGTCTATTGTTTTCTGGACTGAGTGTGGACTTTATAGGGACAAGATTCTCAGTTAACTATTTTTCATGACAAAACACATATTTCATACCTTAATAATTAATAACCATGTGGTGGTTTTAAATAGGTATAGTCCCTTAGACTCATGCGTTTGAAAGCTTGGCACATAGGGGAGAATTCTATTAGGATTTGTGGCCATTTTGGAATAGGCATGGCCTTGTTGGAGGAGTGGGTCACTATGGAGGGCTTTGAGGTCACATATGCTCAAGCTATGCTCAGAATGGTGCGCAGTCTCATTTTGGTGTGTCAGATCAAGATATAGAACTTTCGTCTCTCCTCAAGCACCATTTTTCCTTGCACACTGCCATTCTCCCATGAAGATCATAATGGACTAAACCTCTGCAACTGTAAGCCAGCCTTTCAATTAAAAAATTTTTGTAAGAGTTGCCTTGTCTATTCTATTGTCATGGTGTCTATTCACAGCAATAAACCTAAGATAAACACTATCCCTTGTTTTTCTACAAAATTTAATTAAAATATGTTCAATTATTGGGTATTGATTTCACATTCAGTATTTTACACTATAAAATTTTATTGAAGTGTACAAATTATACATAAACCTACATCCCTGAATCACTGAGATGGAAGACATACTAAAATTAAAGTTTGTTTCTTTTTAATTCTCCCTCTTTGTCTCTCCCTCTTTTTCTGTTTCTGTCTGTATCTTTCTCTCTCTGTGTCCTTCTGTCCCTGTCTCTCTCAGTCTCTCTGTTTCTCTGTCTCTGTCTCTGTCACTCTCTGTGTGTATATGTGTGTGCCTGTATGTGTGTGTGTGCCTGTGTGTGTGTGTGTGTGTGTGTGTGCGTGTGTGTATATGTGTGTGACGTATATTCACAAGTGTGTCTAGGTGCAGTTATACATGCCTACATGGGCCAGATAATGATGTGTGTGTGTGTGTGTGTGTGTGTGTGCGTGTGTGTATATGTGTGTGACGTATATTCACAAGTGTGTCTAGGTGCAGTTATACATGCCTACATGGGCCAGATAATGATGCCAGGCACCCTGCTCATTTCTTTGACACTTAATTTCTTTAAGATAGATTCTTCCCCTAAATCTGGAACTAGGTTGGTCAAATAGAAGTCCCAGCACTTTTCCTGGCTCCGTGTTTCATAGATCTGGGGTTACAAATGCAAACTTCAACACACTTGCCCTTTAGTATGGCTTCTAGGGTTTGAACTAAGATTTCCTGCTTCTGTAACCAGTGCTTTTATCTGTTGAGACACCACTTATTTCCCCCCTTTTCTCCCAGACCATTATAAGAAGTTGAAGCTTATAATAAATAGCAAGGGTATGCATGAAATATATCATGCACAATATTTAACCATAAATGTTAAGAGAAAAATGTTATTTGTCAGGTCAGGTTTCATATACTTTGCAAGGTGATTAAAATTTCATTTGGCAAGTTTTAAAAGCACCTGGGAAAAACACCTAAAAATAGAAGCCAGTCACACTTCACACTTTCTATCTCAATTTGGAAAAATGCATTTGAATGAAATGTTGAAATGAAGCAGAAGACTTACATTTTTGCTTGCTATGCAGAGGATAAGTAAAAATATAAAGGGCAGAACCTGAGGCATGCAATGCATTTCAAATTAAATGAAGGCTTGCATGATGGAAAAGGAACAGACTTGACCCACTCTTCCTTTAAGCTTACCTTACAACTAATAAAAGTTCACATGTTTTATAATATAGAAAAATAACAATTTTATCCACCCTTTTTCACCTGAAATTCTATCACCTTAGTTACTCACTTAAAATATTTTATCTGATGGACCAAATGATACATATTTTTATAATCTTATACTTACGTTACACAAACAAGCCTTTAATGTCTTTTAGTCCTTAAGATGTATTGTTCAGACATTTGGCTGTTAGCTACGCCCAGATGGTGATAATGAAACTAATCTTAGTTTGTCCAAATATTTTTCTGTGCCTTTATTTCATATTTTATTTATGCAATTTGTTGTTTTCAGAAAATAGGCACTGTACTTTTTCTCACATGATCTTTACAAAGATATAAGCAGTCATTATCCCATGGGAATTATTAAAATTATTGCATCAGCAGCAGGTTTTATGTGAATAAATCAGATTTGCACATCTTTAAGCAGTGGTGTTGTGAAAGAGCATTTTTTTTGACACCATTCTTTGCAGAGACTGGATTAAAGAAAAAGAAAAGGCTTTGTTTAAAATATTTAAGGCACCAAGTATTCTAATAAATAGAAATACGAGTGATACATTATATTTCTCTTATCATTGTGTCTATAGCATATCTTGCATGAATAAGTGAAAGATAAATCAGCTGAAGGTATTGTATCAGTTAAATTCTATGAAAATATAGAATACAGAGAAAGTTGTGAGAAGGAGATGTTAGGTTAAAATTAGTGGAGGTAATCTATAAAATCCATTTGATCAAGTAATACAACTTTGACAATTAATATTTATCAATAAACTACATACCAAATTAATTTATTGATCTTATTCAGTACTCCCAGTATAACTTAGGATTCTCAAGAGATTTCTTCTGAGTGAAGAAATGCATAGCAAGCCAAAAACATGTTATTCTTAATATTTATAAATGAATGGGCTAATCCAGAAAGAAAGGTGAGCGATTGATACTTCTGTTGCCCAAGAGTTCTGCACAAATGAAGCAGCATAAAGTCTCCATAATTGCAGGAGCATCAGCAGGCAGATCGCTTGCTCAAGGGATTGCTATAAAGAGTTTGATGTCTCAGCTTTTCTTCCCTCTGTGGAGAGACCTCTACTTGAATTAAAGCTGGCTAAACAGATAAAGGTTGAACTTTTCAACTGCAAGGTAGGTATAGGAATTGCTCCTTTTTCTACTGAGACAAGCAGTAAAATTTTACTGCATACCACCAATTGAGTTTTTCAGCACTAAATACCAGGAAGACCATTGTGAGACTGTCCGCAATATAAATGAGAATGAGAGAGATAAATAGTTATCTAAAATGGCTCACAAGAAAAATCTCCTATCAGGTGGCAAAGTACTTGTTTTGCTTTGGTGAGGTTTCTGACCCTTTGTTATTTCCACCTACCTGGGACAGAAGTGCCCTAAGTTAAAGACGCAGAATAAAAGACTTGAATGGAAATGACAGAGGTAAAACTTAGAGACTACACAGCTAGGCCAGATGTATGGAATCATTTTATTTATCTCAGTAATAGAATTTTATGGGAAACAGTAAAACTGTGTAAAAGAACGCTGATAGGTTACTTCACTTAACATCTAATCACATGTGTGTTAGAGTGAGATTGTACCTGAGAAAGAAACTATACAGAAGTAGATTTGTTCCTAACTTTATTTCTTATTTCTTTATGTTTTGTTCATGAAGTTAATGGTGCTGATAAATGGAATTGTAGCATTGACACTAAGTGACAGGCTGCTTCCTTTAAATCTGCTGCTTCATTCTGGTTACTTCAACCTTGAATCTCTAATGTGCATAGCTATTCTGTTTAATAGTCGTTTTTGGTGATTTTATGTGATTCCAGAAGAATAATAAAAGAAATGCCACTTCTGCTTGAACAAAGAAATCTAAAACACACTAGACAAATTCCAGGAAAATATGGACTTACTTTTTAACAAATTTTACCACAAAAAGTCTAACATGTCCAATTTCTTTAAAAATGAATGCCAGAAAAAGGAAAAAAAAACAGTACTGTTTATTTGAGAAAGGGCATTTGCTTGTTTTTAAAGAATTCTGTTAGAATATCAAGTTATTATATTACTTTGGACTCATACTTTTTCTCAGGGAGGTGCTCCAAGCACAGGCATCTGTTTATTTCTCCAGAAAACATAGTGGAGATTTTCTACACATTTTCTAATTCAAAGGTAACAATGACTATAACATACATGGCTCGAATTTGTCTTTTATATATTAAAAAAAGCATTAACAACACAACTTGCTAATGATTACACATTACAAGGTTACACATGACATATTCTTATTAGCTTTATATAAGAGGAGAGTGATAAGGATTTAGATTTCTCACATCAAAAATTTTATTAGGTGCTAATAAATATATGGAATTAAGCTGATAATGTTTTAAAGGTATGATTTTGATCCAATTTTTATCTCCGTAATTTTATTTGGGAAACTACTGTAAACTTTGTTAACTTCAGATTTTAGTTCCAGTTTTTAATTAAAACATTTATAAACTGAATTTTTTCTTAGATGATTTTACACATATAGGATAAGCAGACCGAACACTCTTAACCTCTACAAGTCTATCACATTATCTGTCCCTCCATCTACAAACTGTTCTCAGGCATTCATGTTTATTCATTTTGTTTCACGAGCAACTGAGATTAACCAAATTGTCCATGTGAACATTAGTTTCGAGCTGTGCGTTGGTCCTAGTGGGCTCAACAATAGGTACACCAATATATACACATGTATCCTCTCTCCTGCAACCTATTAATAACCAATATTCCAAAAGATAAAGCTTTGATAGGTAAGTTCCTATTCACTCTTTGACCTATTAGTGATAGGGCCCAGAGCATGTAACCACAGTTGTTATACGTTGAAAATGCAATGGTGGTATAGATTTTCTAGAGTGGCATTTCATCCTACCTCATTCTATCTTCTAGATCTTATTTTCCCACCCCCTTATCTGTAATATTCTGTGAGATTTTTTAGGCATGAAACTAGTACCAGGTTTAGGTCTGACCTTACAATCTTTGGCCTATCTATGTACCTTGGGCAGCTGTGAATCTCTGTGTTCGTTATCATTCATTGCATGGAGAGACTTCTCAGTCTAAGGTTGAGAGCTGCTTCTGTGAGCATGGATATTTAGAAGGTAATTTACTCCTATGTCACATTAGCTAAAAATGTGTTTCCTGCCTGGGTCTAACCACCTCCTTAGAACAGACTTGTTACCTGGGATTAGAGTATTATCCCCTAGCTGGACAAATTCTATTTTGTCTTTTCTCCTTCAATAATTCAACAAGCACACTATAGGGGTACCAATGGACAAACTTTCTGGCTCTAATTGAGCCTCATTCTCTTTATCCTATAACAAAGGATGTGCCATATTCTGCGATATAATCTTACTCTCTATTTCTGATGGAAAAGCCTTGTGCTTTAATATCCGTGCCAGTTTTAGTTTTGTTTAAAGGGAAGTAATCAAGATGATGGAGTCTGTTGAATTTCATATTAATATTTAAAAAATGAGATTGATGTCATTTAGGCGTGCAGGAGTCGGTGCATTTTATCTGCTGATTCAAGAATTAAAAGACAGGAAAATGCAGTACTAGAAATCTTATATGGAGTCATGACAAAGACAAGATAAAATGTTTGGGGACATTGAGCTTCTTCGTCTTGTCATTAAAGAAAATTAAGAATGGGCTGTAAGTGGGAGTTTGAGAGTGATTTCTTAGGGTTTGAAAGGAAAAAAATCTCTGTACAGATAAATCTCTGTAAGTTTTAGAGCTTCCCAGGGAAGGACAAGGAAGAACATAGGCTGGCATAGAGATTAGGGACCTGTGAGGAACAAGGCCTTAATAAAGGAACAAAGTGACCCAAATGATTAGTTAGGGAGTTTAACTTTTTTTTTTTTTTTTCAGAGCTGGGGTCCGAACCCAGGGACTTGTGCTTGCTAGGCAAGCGCTCTACCACTGAGCTAAATCCCCAACCCCTAGTTAGGGAGTTTAAAACATACTGGCCAGCACCTGAAATAAAAATGCAGTAAAAAAAAATACTTTCATATTTCAGGGTCCTGACTGAAATGGTAGGCCAATCTTGTTGAACCTCATCAGCGAACTTCGGAAATATACTAGGCAGCAGAGAACCTGGGAAGAAAAAGCTGTTATCTTTGGGACAACTCAGTTTGCATGGGGTGGTGCCTGACATGTCCCATTGGATTAACCCTTAAGGAGGGGATTTTAAGTTTTTACAAGGTGTCTCTCTGTTTCTCTGTCTTTCTGTCTCTCTGTCTCTCTGTCTCTCTCTCCCCCCCTCCCTCTCTCTCTGACACTAATGATGGTTTTATTTCAAATATAGATGATCATGATGGAGACCTGTATGCTCCTGAAAGGGGTAGTAGACATCAAACATGTTTTCTAATGTGGCCTTTGAACTTTGAAGACCAGTATTGTACTACACAAGTTTTTCACTTGATCTCAACCAAAAACCTGGGAAGTGATTATACCATCCATTATTTTAAAGAACACCTAAGAGTTTCTCTTTTTCTCTCATTACTTTGAAAAACTGCAAAGGGTACAATTTCCAGGGTCATCAATGCTGTCATATTTGCATAAAATATCACTCTTAGGAGAGAACTTTTAGATGTTTCAATACATTTTCCTATAGCAGTTTTATAAGCATTGTGATTGATTTGAAAAACTATACAAACCAGGCATGGTGGTAGCTGCCTGTAATCCCAATACAAATTAGAAATTATTAAAATTAGTGAAAACTGAGGCCACAAATTTGAGGGGGGAAGGGGAGAGGCCAATGAGAGAGTTTGGAGGGAGGAGAAGGGAGGAAAAAAATCATTGTAATTATATTTTAATCACACACACACACACACACACACACACAAACAAATTTAGCAAAGCAATATGTGCTCTTAAAAAGCGATAGAAATGCAAACTATTTTATTTTCATATTCAACTTACATTTTTATAAGGACTATTTCTTAGTGCAATCTATGTTATGTTCTGATAAAATTGAAATATTCCCATTGCCATGAAATTCTTAAGTATCAAAAATTATTTATTAGTTCAGAATTAAATAGTACACAATCAATAAAATAATTTCAGATTTTGAAAAGTATTGTTAATCGTAAGGACATATACTCTGACTGAAAATGGACTTTTAAGAAAGACTGGTTCAACAAGTGTAGTAGTCTACACCTTTAATCCCAGCACTTGAGAAGCAGAGGCAGGCAGATCTCTGTTGATTTGAGGTTACCTGATTTATAAAAGCACTTACAGGGTAGCCAGGGCTGAATACTGAGAACCTGTTTCTAAAAAGGAAGGAAGGAAGACAATACAAAGGAAGGAAAGAGGAAGGAAGGAATGGAAAAGAGAATTAAAGAAAACAGAAAAGTTAAGGGAGAGGTTGCTTTATGTATTCAATATAACTTAAGGCCAAGGCAACATTGAATTTGACATCAATTCTTCCTCAACTCTGTGTTTACATAACATTCTGTGGCTTTCATAACTTTTAGTAACAAGCAGCTTATCCCAAGAAAATGAGTCACTAGATAGAAAGTCTTTTGCTACACAACTGCCATTCAGTTCTTTCAGCTCTATTATGAGGTACCCAAATCAATTTTGTATGTCATTGTCTCAACTGCTAGCTTTAAACAAAATTTAGGAATGCCAACTAAATCAATCAATCAATATGCCACCAGATTGAAAGCAAGTGTTTTACATTTACAAAGTTCAAGTTCTTAAAATTAGGCAATGACTTAATATGTAAAGGAAAATGAACTCAGGAGTGTAAACTCGGGGATGTCCTCAATAAAATTATCTATCAAGACCTGTATTGACCATACCAAGACATCAGTGAAGAAATATTTCTAGTTCTTATCCAAACAAAGGGGAATTGAAAGCATTATTCTAAGTGTTATAGCTGCTACTGAGTAGGATACATTGTCATAAACATTTTATAACACTGCATTAAATAAACAATAGCTATTGCTGGCAGAGTTAATCAATAAGTAAATGTGTAAGTCAAATTGACTAACGACATAATTGCCTGTTTTCAAAGGACATTTTAAATTAACTGTAATTCATGGTTGTACAATTAGCTAACAAAAACAGATGACTTAACAAGTTAGCATATCGATCAGCTATGAAGAATACAGACACACTGAAGTTGCTTGTGTTGCTCCCCCCTGATTTTAATAGCGCCCTTCTGTGTGTGCCACACAGTTCCCATATTATAAACATCGAGATGCTATTTGTTACTTTGTTCACAGAGTCATCTGTTAATTTAGACTCAACATGGGTCTTTATTGATTTTTTTTTTAGGGTTTCTATTGCTGTAAAGAGATATAATGGCCATAGTACATCTTAAAAAGGGAAGCATTTAACAAGGACTACCTTTGAGTTGAGAAGATTTGTCTGATGTTATCATGATGGGAAGCATGGTTGCATATAGGTAGAAATAGTTCTGGAGAAGTAGTTAAGGATTCTATATCTGCTTCCACTGGTCCCCTTACTAGGCTATTTATTATAATAAAAATGGAAAAAGGAATTCTATATCTGGATTTTCAGACAGTATCAAGAAAGAGCCAATGGTCCTAGTTGGGCATTTTAAACTGCAGAGCCCATCCCCAGTGACATACCTCCTCCATGAAGGCATAACTACTATAAGTCTGTGTCTCCTAATGCTGCTCCTTAAGCATTCAAATATATGAGGGGTCATTCTTATTCAAATTACCACATTGATTGACTATAAGTTTAACCCTGTATTTCTATTATATATTGCCCTATAACAGAAAAATCCAGTGAGTTATTAGATAACAACTTGTTCCTGTTTTCTGTTATAATTCATTAGTGGGAGCTAAAGTCAGTTAGGATGACTTTACGAGATGTTTCTGGTTCATGGTGATGAACAGGCAGAGCTTAAATTTCTGGCAAATTAAGAAAACTGCTGTAACACGCTACATAGTATCATTTCAAACTTTGGAATGCGAACCACATGGAAAAAAGTCTTTTCCAGGAATAAATATGTTAAGAATAGACATGTATTAGTCCATTAAATAAAAAGAGGCTATGAATTTGAAATAGAACAAGGAGGAGAACATGGAAAAACTGAAATGAATAAGAGGGAAGGAAAACTAAGCAATTATATCATAAACTCAAATATACATATGCATATTTTACTATATCTAGATATTTCTAGATATATCTGGATAGATAGATAGATAGATAGATAGATAGATAGATAGATAGATAGATAGATATTTTTAGGATGAAGCCATACTTGACTGTTAATTTCAATAATAAAATCCCTACTTACTACAGAAAAAGCAGGTCATGAACAGAGATATGGAGGGAGAACAATAGCTTCAACAATTCCATCACCCATTTCTTCACCATGCTTTAGCTCTACATCTCCCTCTATGTTCTTCCAGATACAGTGACAGGCTTCATGCATGCCAGTTTAGAAACCTAGAGAAACCAGCAGCTCAAATTTTACAGGTCTTAGGGCAAGCGATTAAAATGGGAATCTCTACCAAATTATATTAGGTGAAACAAATTTCAATCCCAACTATGATTAAGTGGCAGGAAAGTGGAAGGTAACATGGAGAACATGTCACCAGGAGATTCTAGGACTTTACCAGGGCCACAAAAAGACACCGAGTTTATACTAAGGCTAAACAAAAATAAGTAAACAGTTAAGAATTTAGAATACAAATGTCTTGCAGAAGTTCAAGATTTTGGTCAATACTTCCAGAAAACAGTCAGACTTTGTAACAGTCAGTGTGGATCAAGTTTCCTGAATATTATTTCTGCATTATTAATATCTAATTGTATTAACAATTTTATTAGCTATAAGTTACAAGAGACAAGTCAAGTTTAAAGAAACTGAATCCCAAATTGGGGGAACACAATAAAAGAAAGATTAAGTAATAGTCTAAGAATATCATCTCAACAGGAAAATAATTGATCACAGAATATGAAGTTTTCTACTATAAACAGGATAGTTTTTTACTATAAACAGGATATTAAAAAAGAATTCTATTTTCTCATGTTTTTTTCAATTGATTGAGTGTGCCAGAACTTAGACTTGAGAAAAAAGTCTGCTCTTTTTGTAGAAATAAAGATTATGTAAAATAATTCTAAATTAGTTATATATCTTTAATTAATTTTTGTGATGCCAAGTTGAAAAGAGGGTCAATTAGAGAGGCAAAGATTAAAACAGAGACTGAAGGACCATCCATTCAGAGCCTGCCCCACATGTGGCCCATATATATACAGCCACCCAATTAGACAAGATGGATGAAGCAAAGAAGTGCAGAAGTGTAGATCGCTCCTGAGAGACACAGCCAGAATACAGCAAATACAGAGGCGAATGTCAGCAGCAAACCTCTGAACTGAGAATAGGACCCCCGTTGAAGGAATCAGAGAAAGAACTGGAAGAGCTTGAAGGGGCTCGAGACCCTATATGTACAACAATGCCAAGCCACCAGAGCTTCCAGGGACTGTACCTAAAGACTATACATGGACTGACCCTGGAACCTCATAGGTAGCAATGAATATCCTAAAGAGCACACCTAAGGGGAAGCCTGGGTCCTGCTAATATGATGAACTTTGTTGCGGGGAGGGCGCAATGGGGAGGGTCGGGAGGATAAGGAAGGGGGGGGGGGGATGTTGCCCGAAAGCAGGAAAGGGAATAATACTCAAATGTATATAAGAAATATTCAAATTAATAAAAAAAAAAAAAAAAAAAGCTAAAAAAAAAAAAACTGCTATGGTTTAGGCAATACATTTTTTCTATTCTTCATTTTCCTTTCCATTAAGGAAAACAAGGTTTGCATTTACAAAGCAATACATTTTTAATTGGGAGCAGAAAAAAAAAAAAAAAAAAAAAAAAAAAAAAAGAACAACCTATCAAGTGATGATTTTACAAATAGCCCAGAAAATAGTGAGGAACAGAATCTAGAAGCAAGATTCAGGGACAGTATGGGGAAGATATACATACAGAGATAAATGTCCATACACTTAAATAAAAGTAATTAAAATTTTAAAATAAATAATTAAATGTAAATTTTCATTGATGAAATCACTTTTACACTGGATGCATATATTCCCTTTAACAGGGCAAAAGTTGTTTTACTGTTTCTTTGTGTGGAGTTTCATGTATCTGTGTTTTATCTTCTGTTGAATCTTTCCTTAGTATTGGCTTATATCAGGCCTTGATATAAGTTCACACTTCCTATACATCTTTATTTACAATTTCTTTATATGGTTCTCTGCAGCTGATGTCATAGTGCTAGGAGTATAGTGATATGCTAACCTTCAGGTATCATAGTTCATTATTTTTTCAACTGGACACAAAGCTAAACATATGTAGGAAGAAGTAATCTAATTGATAAAATGTCTCCCACCATTGCCTTAAGGCAAATAAATCTGTAAGACATTTTGTAATTTCTGATTGATGTGGGAGCACCTAGCCCAGTGTGAGCACTTAGGTAGGTAATCCTGGAGTTTTTTAAAAAAAGCAAAGATATTTAGGATTGAGAGTTCATCTTGGTGGATTTTTCCTTTGATTAATATGAAGTGTCCTTCCTTATCTTTTTGAATGACTCTTCATTGAAAGTCAATTTTATTTGATATTAGAATGTCCACTCCAGCTTGTTTCTTTGGGCCATTTGCTTGGAAAGTTGTTTTCCAGCCATTTACTCTGAGGTAGTGTCTGTCTTTGTCTCTGAGGTGTGTTTCCTGCATACAGCAAAATGCTGGGTCCTTTTTACGTATCCATTCTGTTAGTCTATGTCTTTTTATTGGGGAATTGAGTCTGTTGATGTTGAGAGATATTAAGGAATAATGATTGTCGCTTCCTGTTATTTTCATTGTTAGAGATGGAATTATGTTTGTCTCTCTTTTGGTTTCATTGTAAGGAAATTAAATTCTTGTTTTCTGTATGGTGTAGTTTCTCTCCTTGTGTTGGATTTTTCCATCTACTATCCTTTGTAGGATTGGATTTGTAGAAAGATATTGCATACATTTGGTTTTGTAATGGAATATCTTGTTTTGCCATCTATGTTAATTGAAAGTTTTGCTGGATACAGTAACTTGGGCTGGCATTTGTGTTCTTTTAGGGTCTGTATGACATCTGTCCAGGATCTTCTGGCTTTCATAGTCTCTTTTGAGAAGTCTGGTGTAATTCTGATAGGTCTGCCTTTATATGTCACTTGACCTTTTTCCTTTACTGCTTTTAATATTTTCTTTGTTTTGTGCATTTTGTGTTTTAACGATTATGTCACAGGAGGAATTTCTCTTCTGGTCCAATCTATTTGGAGTTTGGTAGGCTTCACTGCATATGTAGCAGAGAATAGCCTTGTTGGGGTACCAGTGGAAGGGGAAACCCTTGGTCCTGTCAAGGTTGGACCCCCAGTGCAGGGGAATATGGGGGAACAATAAGGGGATGTATAGGGAGAATATCCATATAGGGGAGGGGGAGAGGAGGGAATGGGTGCTTGTGGACAGGAAAGCGGGAAGGGAAATAACGTTTGAAATGTAAGTTAAGAAATATATCTAATAGAAAATTAAAAAAAGAAAAAAAGCAAAGTGAACAGTCCATGGGCAAATAGGTACTCCATAGCTCCACTTACTGCCTAGAATTTCTGCCTTAATTACTCTCAGTTACGGAGTTTGGCCTAAGAGTTAAGAGTGGTATTCCTGGTTTTGCTTAAGTTTTTTGTTCCTTACTTTTTGATGGGGCTGTCCAGATGAGCTCTTGAGTTCCTGTACTGTTTGTCTGGTCATAATTTGCATTCATATCTTCTTTGAAGTTCAAATAGCCACGTCTTGCCCATCATATCTCATTCCTGTTGGTTCCTGTGTCTCTCTGACATGGCCCATTTAGTCCTTAATAGTTTATTGCTTTCTGATATAACCAGATGTCTCAGGTATCCCTTATCTCCTCCCTTCCCCAGACATGTTACCAGATATTATTCATTACATTTTTCCCTTCTATTGGAGAGATTAGCACATTTTAAGGCTTATTTGTACTTTTCTTTTTTTCAGGATTGAGTATTTGCCAATTTTTACTTACAGACTGCTTAGTTTTCTTCTAATGGATTTAAAAGGATTCTGTTGGAGGGTAGAAAAATAGCTTTGCATATGCTATGAATTTTAGATGTTAGCCTACTATTAAAATATTGTTGTTTGTCATTTGATTACATAGTATAGACTTTATGCCCTTGTTTTCAAAATATTTGTTATTTTTATTTTATGGCATCTGGGTCTAATTTATATTGAACAATTGTTTCTCAATTTGGTATATTAAAATACATTTTTCTAATAAAAAAAGAGTCATCAAATGAAATGAAACCTTTCTTTATCAAGTGTCATGTAATTGTTTTATGTTTATTAATTAAGTTACTTATTTACAACCTGTTTGCAGCTTACCCTCCCTTGTCTTCTCCAATCCCCTCCCTCTCTCCTCCCTTCCCCCCACCTACCTCCTTCTCCTCTGAAAAGGGGAGGCCTCCCCTGGATATCAACCAGCCTTGGCAGACCAAGTTGCAGTAAGTACAGATGCATCTTGTTCTAGTGAGGCTAGAGTACTCAGCCCATTATGGGGAAAGGGATCCAAGTGCAGGCAACACAGTCAGAGACGATCCTTGCTCTCACATTAGGAGTTCCAAAGGAACTCAAGTGAAAGCTGTTCCATATGTGCAGAGGACCTAGGTCCATCCCATACAAGCTCTCTGGTTGACAGTTGAGTCTTTTTAGTCCCGGTGGGCTCAGGCTAGTTGATTCACTAGTTTCTTTGTAGTGCCCTTTGTGATGTCATATGTGGGCGTTTCCTGGGGGGCTGCTGTGGTGTAAACCAGCTATGGTTCCTCCTCTTTCCAGTTTTCCCTCAGGGTGTTCAAGCACCCTTGCATGCCAGGGTGAAAGGATGAATCCAGTTCCAAACAGGTGAGGTCTGCAAGATGCCCCACCTCATACCTCCTGTTCCAATCCCCACTTTCTTGCAAATCCAGCTGCCTCTTGGGGATTCACTCTTAATACCTAATCTATTTCCGATTCTCGTGAGATTTCAGTTTCCCCTCCTTGAATCTTCCCTGTTACTGAGCTTCTTTTTGTCTGTGACTTGTAGCATGGTTATTCTGTACTTTATATGATTAATATACACTTATAACTGAGTACATGCCATGCTTTACTTTCTGGGTCTGAGTTAACTCACTTAGGAAGATCTTTTCTCGTTCCACCCATTTGCCTGTCAATTTTTTTTAACAGTCGGGTAATACTCTGTTGTGTACATTTAACACATTTTTATAATCCACTCTTCAGGTGAGATAAATCTAGGTAGTTTCTAGTTTCTGGCAATTACAAATAAAGCTACCATGAACACAGTTTAACAACCGCATTTGTGGTCTGGTGGACCATCCCTTGGGTATATGCCCAGGACAGGTATAGCTGGATCTTGAGGTAGAACTGTTCCTAATTTTCTGAGAAACCAACAAATTGATTTCCAAAGTGGTTGTACAAGTTTGTACTACAAAGTGTAAGAGTGTTCAAATTATTCCACATCCTCACTAGTATGAGCTGGTGTTAGTTTTTGATATTAATCATTGCGATGGGTATAAGATAGAATCTCAGAGTTGTTTTGATTTGCATTTTCTGATTACTAAGGATCTTGAACATTTCTTTAAGTGTTTCTCAGTCATTTGAAATCTCTCAGTTGAGAATTCTCTGTTTAAATCTGTACCCCACTTTTTAATTGGGTTATTCTGTTTATTGACGTCTAGTTTCTTGAGTCCTTATATATTTTAGATATCAGCCCTCTGTCAGATGTGATTGGTGACAATCTTCCCATTCTGGAGGCTGTCATTTTGTCCTTTTGATGATGTTCTTTGCCTTTCAGTTTTCAGTTTCATGAAGGGGGGGCATTTAATTTAATGAGCATATTATCTTTCCATTGATTTGTTCTTATGTTAACCTGTATAATGGGTGTCAGTAGTATTAGATATAAAGTATATTTTATTCATTTATTAATATTTTAAAATCACTGATTAAGATATTGATGTTGGTGTGTTATATTACCAATTAACATATTGTTGAAATGATATGTATTAAACTGATTTGAGGACACTTTCATAGCTGTTATTTGCTGAATACAAACAGGAAATACACCTAAATAACCACTATTACTAAAAATAACCAAATGGAGGAAGGAAGTAAAGCCATTCATATTGCAAAGTAAACTGGGATGCCAATTTTCTTTTTACTATTTTTAATGTGTTGTGTGTTTTCCATGTTACTCTTCCTGAGAAGCCTGGATTCACTCAGTGCTGCTCTTTGCCCCTGATTGTCACTTTCGCTTACTTGGTGAACACAGAGTTCTCCAAACTTACTTGTCTTCAAATCTATTTATAAATCTTTTTCTTTTTCACAGAAAATGATCTAGATTGATATTATTTAGGTAACACTGGACAGAGACTTCAGTTAAACCTATGAAAAATTGCACCATTCAGGATATAAATTCCTAGCTTCATGTAGCTGTGACAAAAAAAAAAAAAAAACCAACAACAACAACAAAAAAAAACTCTTGATCTATGAGGGGAAAGGAAAATTTGATGCCCAGAATTGGTGTTTCATTCCATGTCTGGTGGTTTTTGTTTTTGTTTTTTTTAATTTTTTATTTTTTTTATTTGTCACAATGCTGCACATAATGCCAGCAGCATATAGCAGAATAAAGTTACTTAACCTCTTCTAAAGGAAAGGAAAAGAGAAAAATGGATTAAAATCCCACAGTGCCTTTTAAGACCTTTCAAAATCCACATTACAATGGACAGGCCCTGAATTACAGCAATCAACACTAACAATGCAAAAAGGGAGGATAGTCAAACTAAGATCACTTAAGGTATTAATTTATAGATTCCCAAAAGATCAATGAACCTAACAAAAACTAATCGTCCATCCTATAAGAATCCAGCCTACACAACCAACAGATGGGGAAAGATCTTTACCAATCCAACAACTGATAGAAGACTTCTTTCCAAAATATACAAAGAACTCAAGAAGTTAGACTGCAGGGAGACAAATAACCCTATTAAAAAATGGGGTTCAGAGCTAAACAAAGAATTCACAGCTGAGGAATGCCAAATGGCTGAGAAACACCTAAAGAAATGTTCAACATCTTTAGTCATAAGGGAAATGGAAATCAAAACAACCCTGAGATTTCACCTCACACCAGTGAGAATGGCTAAGATCAAAAACTCAGGTGACAGCAGATGCTGGCGAGGATGCAGAGAAAGAGGAACACTCCTCCATTGTTGGTGGGATTACAGACTGGTACAACCATTCTGGAAATCAGTCTGGAGGTTCCTCAGAAAATTGGACATTGAACTGCCTGAGGATCCAGCTATACCTCTCTTGGGCATATACCCAAAAGATGCCCCAACATATAAAAAAGACACGTGCTCCACTATGTTTATAGCAGCCTTATTTATAATAGCCAGGAGCTGGAAAGAACCCAGATGCCCTTCAACAGAGGAATGGATACAGAAAATGTGGTACATCTACACAATGGAATATTACTCAGCTATCAAAATCAATGACTTTATGAAATTCATGGGCATATGGATGGAACTGGAAAATATCATCCTGAGTGAGGTAAGCCAATCACAGAAGAACACACATGGTATGCACTCATTGATAAGTGGATATTAGCCCAAATGCTCGAATTACCCTAGATGCACAGAACACATGGAACTCAAAAAGGATGACCAAAATGCTAATGCTTCACTCCTTCTTTAAAAGGGGAACAAGAATACCCTTGGCAGGGAATAGGGAGGCAGAGTTTAGAACAGAGACAGAAAGAACACCCATTCAGAGCCTGCCATACATATACAGCCACCAAACTAGATAAGATGGATGGAGCAAAGAAGTGCAGGCCAACAGGAACCGGATGTAGATCTCTCCTGAGAGACACAGCCAGAATACAGAAAATAAATAGGCGAATGCCAGCAGTAAACCACTGAACTGAGAACGGGACCCCCATTGAAGGAATCTTAGAAAGGCCTGAAAGAGCTTGAAGGGGCTTGAGACCTCATATGAACAACAATGCAAACCAACCAGAGCTTGCAGGGACTAAGCCACTACCCAAAGACTATAAATGGACTGACCCTGGGCTCCAACATCATAGGTAGCAATGGATAGCCTAGTAAGAGCACCAGTAGAAGGGGAAGCCCTTGGTCCTGCCAAGACTGAACCTCCAGTGATTGTTGGGGGGAGGGCGGTACTGGTGGGAGGATGGGGAGGGGAACACCCATAGAGAAGGGGAGGGAGAGGGATTAGGGAGATGTTGCCCCGGAAACCTGGAAAGGGACTAACAATCGAAATGTAAATAAGAAATACCCACTTTAGTAAAGATGAAAAAAAAAAAGAATCCATCTATCTATCTATCTATCTATCTATCTATCTATCTATCTATCTATCTACCTATCTATCTATCTACCTATCTATCTATCTATCTATCTATCTATATTTGGTGGAGATATATATATATAGATAGATAGATAGATAGATAGATAGATAGATAGATATAGATATAGATATAGATATAGATATAGATATAGATATATCCCCCAAACCTAGACAATATTGATGAAGTCAAGACGTGCATGCTGATAGGAGCCTGATATAGCTAACTCCTGAGAAGCTCAGCCGGAACATGACAAATACAGAGGCTAATGATAGTAGCAAACCATTGAACTGAGATCGGGGTCCCCATTGGAGGATTGAAAGGGGTGAAGGGGTTTGCAATCCCATAAGAACAACAATATTAACCAACCAGAGTTCCCAGGGACTAAACTACTTCCCAAAGACTGCACATGGACAGAACCATGGCTCCAGTTGCATATGTAGCAGAGGATGGGTTTGTTGGGCACCATTGGGAGAAGCCCTTGGTCCTGCCAAAGCTGGATACCCCAGTGTAGGGCAATGTCAGGGCAGGAAGGGGGGTGGTTGGGGAGGGGGAACATTCTCATGGAAAAGGGGTGGGGGATGGGATAGGAGGCTTATGGACAGGAAACCAGGAAAGGGAATAACAATCGAAAGGTATATATAAAACTAGACATAATATATAAAGTGTGTTACATGATAAAGATTAAAAGTTCAAATAAGAAAATACTGGGGTTAAGAGGAAATACGGTTAAAAAGAAAATGTACTTAAAAAACCAAATTGAGAAGCAGCTATTGAAACATCCTGAATATGGTGATGAGAACAGCATCAATATTATCTAGGAAAGCACAAGTCTGGTGAAGATGACAGCAAGCTCACCATAAGCATCTTGAAGTTTATCATGTGTACAATGGTAAACCACAGGATTTTCATATCTTCGTGGTTTACTATTTATAGTATTTTTTTCATCTATAGAAATTTATAATTCTGAATATGAGACTTTCAGGATGCTTGACAAAGCAGGTAACATTATTTATTCTGAGTAATAGACTTGTTAAATAATCTCTTTAAGAAAATGTATGCCATTTATTGACATTTTCAAAGTAAAAGCATAGGGTTGTGAATTTCTTATAAGTTTACGTCTTTTTATGGTTAGAGAATTTTCCTTTAAAATGTCAAAGCTAGGTTTCTTAATGCGTGTCTGTAATGCTAACATCTTGGGAAGTGAGAGATATACTTATTTCTGTATATAAGGAGAGGTGTTTAGAATGCAGTTAAGAATTATAATTGTTTAGTAAAATATTAGAATTAGGTTCTCCTCTATGGTCCCTGAACTCATCAGTCATGGCATTGGCTAGGTTTCCAGTACCAGAAATAAGTTCTTATTTATTGAGAGGACCTTAAGTACAGTTAGGTGGATCTTCATTTCTCCCAAGACTAAAATGTAAATGTCATTTTTATTCCCTCTGATGAAGTAATGAGATGGGCGCCATAACAAAGCTGTGTGAATACACAGCTTGGGTGAGGCCAGTACACTTCTTTCTCTGTTGTAAGTATCCCTGGCTATAGGCTTGGAAGATTCTAGCCCCTATGTAATCTAAACTTCTAAGCTGAGTGATTCAATATGGCAGCTTTCAGCTTCTGACTGAATCCTCTGCCTGATCTCATACTTTCTTCTAGTATTCTGGAAATATGTTCTAATATTCTGTCTCTTCTCACTCTGGTTTGTCCTGTCTTTACCTCTGTTTAGCTTGTTGTCTCTGCAAAGTATCCCTGTAAAACTGCCATATACTCTTTCTTGTCCTATTCTAGGGTGAGTTCTGCATATCCTATCTCTGATTCATTTGGTCAGTTCTTTCTCTGATTTGTCACTTACTTAATCTGTTCCTTAGTCAATTGGAGATTGCCTTCAAACATGTCTGCTTCCTTCTCCAAACTAACTTTACATTCATCATTTGGGATTAAAATTGTGTACTAATGGAATGTCTACATTCTAGCCAAAGGCATTAAAGGTATGTTTATATTCCAACTGGATCACACAGAACTAGAAGGTTCTTGGATGTGACCCTGTGCCAGAAGAGCCATGTTGTTGGATTTAAACTCCTCTGCACATAAATGCTACTGTTGCACCCTTGGTTATATTTTGCTGTTGTATTCTTTGTTATGGTTTGTAGGTATCATAACTTGGTAGGACTATTACTTAATATTCTCCTTAGTAGTTTGAGTAGCAAGGTTGGCTACTATGAAACACGGTCATCAAGAGGAGGCTTCTAGGTCACTTTTAGCTCCCCAGGGAAAGTGGCTTTCAGATGCTCATAATACTTTGTTTCTTTTGAGGTTGTGGATAGACAGTGTGCATGGTAAAAGGCATTCACATATTTTCCCAAAACCAGTGCTGCTCATTTCATGGTGAGGAGAAAGATAGAGAGTGCATTATTCCAATATTTCATGTAAGAAATACTCCCAAACCTTTCTCCACTGGACCTTGGCCTTCAAAGTTTCTGCTAGGTTTTCATAGCTCCAACAGCTGGAGTTCAAACTTTTAGCTCCAAAGCCTTTGTCACTAAACAACTAAATCATATTACACCATAAACCACCCCAGGTCCTCAAAAGTCAATGTCCTCCTCAAAATGTAAACACAAATTGCATCATTCACTTCATCCCCAATTCTCCTTAAAATATTAACTGTTGAAGCATTGTTATAGAGTTCAAGTTCAAATCAAGTACTCTCAGGCTCTCCTCTCCTCCTCTTCTCTTCTCTTCTCTTCTCTTCTCTTCTCTTCTCTTCTCTTCTCTTCTCTTCTCCTCTCCTCTCTCTCTCTTCTCTTCTCTCCTATCTCTCCTCTTCTCTTCTCTTCTCTTCTCTTCTCTTCTCTTCTCTTCTCTTCTTTTCTCTTCTTCTTCCTCTTCCTCTTCCTCTTCTTCTTCCTCCTTCTCTCTCTCTTCATTGATCTATATATATATATATAACAATATATAATATATCTATGTATCTATCATCTCTATATTTTCTGTTACCATTTATCACTATCTATCATCTATCTATCTATTATCTATCTATCATCTATCTATCTATCTATCATCTATCCATCTATATATCTATCTAACATCTATCATCTATCATCAATCATCAGTCATGTATCATGCCTTCCTCTCTTCTTCTCTTTTCTTCTTTCCCATTGCATTAATAGTCCAGGTTAAAAAAAAACATTTCTACTCAGAAAATAGAAGGGGCGAAAAAGACAAATAATGTAGCATCATCACTGCCCTTTCTGAAACTTGGCTATAAAATTTAGAGTCCAAAGCTTGAGCTGTCTCATGTGTATGCTTTTCTGCCCGTAGTTTATATGGACACTGTCAATGGATAGCTATGCTGTCTGCCTACATCTTACTTGGAAAATCATTCATATGAGTACCTGGGGCTCTACTATTGCACTGGCTTACTCCAATAACTCCACATACCATTCTGACAAGGCTGTTTATGGGATTCTATTGCTGCTAAACACTTTCTAACTGCCAAAGGTTTCCACTGGAGTCCCAGAGCAGAAATCTATTATAATACACCTTTTGCATTTGGATATACTACAGAATCAGTATGAAAAAATACCAATTTCTACTTCCAGAGTGAGTTACTCCATCAGGGAGAGCTCCACCCTTAACTTCAAAATGTCTCATTGACTTGAAAATGGACAGAGAAATAAATGCATTCACTACACAATTCCACAGCCTGAAAAGGGAATGAGACACCGGTAGATCTTTCATCATAGGATAACTTTGGAACTTCAATATTCAGTGTAAGTTGGTGTTCTGTTGATACCTAAAGTGGCCTCAAGTTACCTAACGTGGTAAAAATTAATCAGGTTCTTTTCAATAGTGCTACTCTCCATAAAAATCATACTTTCCTTGAACTCAACATTAAGTCTTCTTATCCTCTGATTAAATTGCAAGTTTTCATGTTATTCTGCTTAGCTTTTCATTTCATAATACCTCAAGATATCCAATAAAATACATACCTTTATTTGAATTCTGTGTTGTCTTAAAATTTTCTCAGCTCAATTAAAAAAAATGTGTCATAGTTAATTCAGCCTTCTGTGGAAAGGTCCTAACTCATTCCATTTTAGAACAGGCAGTAATGATAGGCCACAGGCTTCAATTTCCCAGATAGACAGCCCAGACTTCTGAAAAACAAATGAGACAAACAACCAACAAAATCAACAAAAAAAACAAACAAAACAAAAAGACACAATGTTCAGTCAATCCACAGCTACCCAGATATCTGGTTAGGGGGATATGGCAGATAATCTGACTTTAAACCCAGGGACCCACAGGATGGAAGGAGAGAACTGACTCCTATAAGTTATACTCTAATTTCCACAAGGCACCATTTTATATGCATTTAGATGAACACATACACATAAACACTAGTAAATAAATAAATAAATAAATAAATAAATAAATACAAGTAGATAAATGACAGAGGGGATCTCTTTCTTTTCTCTACATTGTATTTCTTATTAACAGATAACTCATGAAGGTGTACTTTTCAATTAAACCAGAATTTTCTTTTTTTTAACACATTATTAATTTATCTTTGATCAAAACATTATATGATTTCCCTAGCCTATTACTTCAAATACTTCTACTCTTTAAAATGAATTTCAAAGAGATTTAAACAACTAAATTTTTTTGTTAGTGAACTTATAATGACTGTTACAAAATATCCCCACAAACTTAACTCTGGAGGTGGGGAAAAAATGTGCCTTTTGCCTAGTGATTGCATATGTTTCAACCATGTTTAGTTAGATGTTTTACATATGGGCTGGTGCTGATCCAGAACAACACAGCACAGTGGAGTGAATAGGAATTCAGGAAAGCTCATCAAAATGTGTCTTTCCAAAGAAAAGAGGGGGAACAAGAGCAGAAGCAAGAAGAATACATAAAGTCATTGTTTCTGATAGCTGAGTAGTATTGCATTGTGTATATGTACCACATTTTCTGTATCCATTCCTCTGTTGAGTGACATCTGGGTCTGTTTCAGCTTCTGGCTATTATAAATAAGGCTGCTATGAACATTATGGAGCATGTGTCCTTATCATATGTTGGAGTATCATTTGTGTGTATGCCCAGGAGTGGGAGGTAACACTATGTTCAATTTTTATGCGGAACTGCCAGACTGATTTTCAGAGTGGTTGTACCAGCTTTCAATCCCACCAACAATGGAAGAGAGTTCCTCTTTTTTCACACCCATGCCAGCAACTGCTGTCACCCCAGTTTTTTATCTTAGCCATTCTGACTGGTGTGAGGTGGAATCTCAGGGTTGTTTTGATTTGCATTTCCCCGATGGTTAAGAATGTTCAACATTTCTTTAGGTGTTTCTCAGCCATTCGATATTCCTCAGTTGAGAATTCTTTGTTTATCTCTGTACCCCATTTTTAATAGAATTATTTGGTTCTCTAGAATCTAACTTCTTGAATTCTTTGTATATATATTAGATATTAACCCTCTATCAGATTTAGGATCGGCATAGATCTTTTTCCAATATGTGGATTGCCATTTTGTCTTAACAGTGTCTTTGCCATACAGAAACTAGTTTTTAGGCAAATGGATGGAACTAGAGAATATCATCCTGGGTGAGGTAACCCAGTCACAAAAGAACGTACATAGTGTGCACTCACTGATAAATGGATATTAGTTCAAACCTTAGAATACCCAATATACAATCACAGACCATATGAAGCTCAAGAAGAAGGAAGACCAAAATGTGGATGCATCACTCCTTTTTAGAAGTAGGGACAAAATACTCAGTGAAGGAAATATAGGGACAAAGAGTGGAGCAGAGACTGCAGAAAAGGCCACCCAGAGACAGCTCCTCTGAGGTTCCATCCACATACATCACTAAACCAGTCTCACAATTGCTAATGCCAAGTGCTTTTTCTGATAGAAATCTCCCCTATGGATGTCTCCTGAGAGGCTCTGCCAAGGTTTTATGAATACATATTAAGATACTTGCAGCTAACCATTAGACTGAGCACAAGAACCCCTATGAAAGAGTTAGAGAAAGGACTGAAGGAGCTGAAGGGGTTTGCATCTGCATAGAAAGAATAGCAATATCAACTAACGAGAACCCTGCAAAGTTCCCAGGGTCTAAACCATCAACTAAAGTGTACAGATGGCTCTAGCCACATATGTAAGAGAGGATGACATTGTCTGGCATCAAGATGAGGAGGAGCCCTTGGTCCTGTGAAAGCTTGTTTCCCCTGTGTAAGGTAATGATAGGGGGATGAGTTGGGAATGGGGAGGCAGGACGTCGAGCATCCTCATAGAAGCAGGGGGAGAGGGGAATGGGAGAGGGAGGAACTGGGAAAGGGCATAACATTGCTTTTTTCTTTTTTTCTTTTTTCTTTTCTTTTTTTTTTTCCGGGGCTGGGGACCAAACCTAGGGCCTTGCACTTGCTAGGCAAGCGCTCTACCACTGAGCTAAATCCCCAACCCCAGGGATAACAATTCAAATGCTCCACTATGTTCATAGAAACATTAAACATAATAGCTTGAAACTGGAAAGAACCCAGATGTCCTTCAACAGAGGAATGGATACAGAAAATATAGCACATCTACACTACTACTACATAGTAGTACTATGGAGTAATACTCTGCTATCAAAAACAATGACTTTGCTCTGGGGCCGGACACTTCCAGTGTTTGGCCAGAGTCCCGGACCAGCGGAGGATCCCTGCCTTCAGCAGCTCTCTGCTCCCAGGCACCCCGGAGGGGAGTTCTGGCCCCCTGGTCGGGCGGGCACTCCTGAGGCAGCAGAGCGGAGGAGACCACCAACGCTGCCCACCTCTGCCCACATCCCTGGCCCAGGAGGATACTGTATACGGCCTCTGGGTACCCCTTGAGAGGGCCCAGGGCAACGAATCCCTCTGCGTCCTGAGACACACCTTCCTGAAGGGACCGACCAGATAAACAGTTCTCTGCACCCAAATCCCGTGGGAGGGAGAGCTAAACCTTCAGAGAGGCGGACACGCCTGGGAA